>NC_090023.1:144221990-144523865 GCF_037176765.1 Anolis sagrei | reverse complement strand
GATGCAGACTAGATGGATCTTAATGTAATGGACCTATATATTCTGTCACTAGCATGACATATAAAGATCTGCTTTTAGGACAATGACTTAAATCGGTGACTGTTTGACTATTGAATGTTTTTGTACTGTTTTTATATTGTTTTTTATTTAAATTGTATATTTATGCTTTTGGTTGTGGGCACCATGGTGTTCCAGTTGTTAGCCGCCCTGAGTCCCTCTGCGGAGGTCGAGATAGGACAGGATACAAATGTCCGAAAATAAATAATAAATAAATAAATCCAGAAATCTTACTGTCCATAATAAAGAGAGAGTCATTCATGGGGTCATCATAAGTCAACAGGTGACTGAAGTGTACACACATGCACAAACAATCCATGATGGTAATGAGGCTTCTGGATGAGAGTCACACATGTGCAGTAAAATTTCACAAACTACCTCCCATGGGGACAGATGGCCATAATACAACCATTTGCAATATTAACTGACCTCTCCCATTCCCCTATCTACACCTATTTAGTGCTGGATATTTGTCTGGAATCATACAGTCCCCTTAGGTGTGAGAAGGCCGGGAAATAAATATAGTAAATAAATAAATAGCAATTGTTGTTTTTTTAAAACCACCATCTCTATGAGGAGCGGCTTAAAGAGCTGCGCATGTTTAGCCTGAAGAAGGGAAGGCTGAGAGGAGACATGATAGCCATGTATAAGTATGTGAGAGGAAGTCATAGGGAGGAGGGGGCGAACTTGTTTTCTGCTGCCCTGGAGACTAGGATGCCAAATAATGGCTTCAAACTACAGAAAAGGAGATTACATCTGAACACTAGGAAGAACTTCCTGACTGTGAGAGCTGTTCAGCAGTGGAATTCTCCGCCCCGGAGTGTGGAAGCTCCTTCTTTGGAGGCTTTTAAACAGAGACTGGGTGTCCATCTGTTGGGAGTGCTTTGAATGCAATTTTCCTTATTCTTGGCAGGGGGTTGGACTGGATGGCCTCCAACTCTATGATTCTATGATTCTCTGACTGAAGCAACAGTGGAACTTTTTTTCCATACAAGCAATAGGCAATGTTGACCACAAGTGAAGCCTGAGGCTGCAATCACAGTCATTCCCTCCACTCTCCCACAAGTGAAATCATTACCAAGGAACATGTTGTTGTTGTTGTTTTTTCGTGTCAGGAGCGACTTGAGAAAATGCAAGTCGCTTCTGGTGTGAGAGAATTGTCCGTCTGCAAGAACGTTGCCCAGGGGACGCCCGGATGATTTGATGTTCTTATCATCCTTGTGGGAGGCTTCTCTCATGTCCCCATATGAGGAGCTGGAGCTGATAGAGGGAGCTCATCCGCCTCTCCCCGGATTCAAACCTGCAACCTGTCAGTCTTCAGTCCTGCTGGCACAGGAGTTTAACCCACTGCGCCACCGAGGGCTCCAAGGGACATGTTAAGCTCCTTTAAACCCATCCTATATTTCCACAGCTGAAGCAATGCATTGCTGCATGCCACCTGACCATGTTATAAACATGGTGATTTGTTGTTGTAGATCACAACAAAAAACAACAACTTATTTGTAAGTTGTGTGATTTATGCCCAGGGTTTTCTTTGTAATATTTGTTCAGGGGGGCTGAGGCCGAGTTTCCCAAAGTTACCATGACTGAGCATCAGCCTCCCAAGGTTTGACTGATCAGGGATTCAAATTCTGGTCTTCTAGAGTCCTAGTCCAACACTCAAAGCATTGGACCATGCTGGATACAATGATACAGCCCTGAATTAATTAATATTTGTCCACATAGCTGCGACTGCATTATGAGCATATTGCCACACCAATAAATAAGATCTAGTGTAGAATCTTTTACTGAGCAAAGCAAAGGGAAAAGAAAAGGGGAGAGCAAATAACCTTGCCTCAGTAATTGCTCCCAGCATGTGGTTTTTTTCAAGCATATATCTATTCGTTTCCCCATCAAAATGGAAAATCATAAGAAAGGTCAGGGCTGGAGACTGGAGAAAAACATTTCTGGAAGGATCTAGGGGGAAAAATTCAAGTGTCTCTAGACACTTGACATATTTTTACTCACTCATGTAAGGCTTACTTGACCTGGTTGCTTCATTTTAGATATGAAATGTGCATATTATTAGTTTTGAATAAAAGGCTGTCTGTCAAATAATGAACTGCTCTCCTTTTTTGTGGTTTAGGAACCTATTTCTATTCCTTGCAAGTTATTTCTGCCTCTGGTACCAATTTTTCTGTTAATGCCCAAGGACATATATGTTTAACAGAGGCCTATCTGTACTGAAATAAGAGTTGTCATTGAGAACGCACACAAAGGGGACATCAGACATCCCGTCACTGCATTTGTCTAATTTTAATGGATGCTGAAAACGTTAGCTATTTGGGGCCAAATTGCACATGATGCAGAAAATTCACAAGCAGATCTTCCAGCTATAAGAGTAAAAACAATTGGGTGCGGCTCCATAAACTTGGCTGAGGCAGAGAAGGGTTAAATCCATTTTTTCAATTACAATTATGATTCTGAAACTGCACTGAGTTTTACAGAAAACAATTATCTGCACTGTTTCCCATGCCAACCAATGGTCCATGGGCAAGTTAGGATCTCATCATACGGCTGATAGGCTCCATTTCCATGCGCTGCAGAAACAGAGTCCCACATGAGTCCCATGGAAGCCATCACGTGATGTAAAGGCACTTCTGGCAGAACTCTATGGGGCTCTGTTTGCGCAGCACACTGGAAATGGAGCCTAGCAGCTGTCTTCAAGTAGAAGAAAGTGGGAGAAAGCAGGGGAAAGGCATAATATACATGAGGGATGGCTGGGACATCTCAAAAGACGGGGAAAGACAGAAGGGAACTGTTGGAGGTCGGCCTGTGATTGTGTTTCAGGATCAAGGTGCTTTGGATGTTGGGAGTGATGTCAATGAGTTTCAAGATGGCAATGGTTTGGTCAGTGAAATTGACGCAGAGAATGACCTGGAGACCCCTGTTCAAAGTGTAGTTTCCCATGAGAATGTCCCTGAAGGGTGTGGGGATGATGGTATACTCCCTGAATTGCTACCAGAGGGGCTTGAAAACAACTTGACACCTGTAGAAGCTAATGAGCAAATAGACAGAAGGCAGGAGATTAGCCAAAACAGACAAGCCGAACAGTGTCTTCGGCGTTCTACCAGGTTCCGACAGAAAAAGATAAGGGAGTCTCAATTAAAGCAAAACCAATTTCTGAGTGCGTGGAATAGCTTAACAAGGGGATAAAAGTTCTAAGTATGGGAAATGTAGTCAGATGAAGCATTGTTTAGAATCAAGTTAAGTTGTCCTTATTTCATGGAAACCTTGCTTGGAAGATTCATGCTTAAGTATTTATTGTTTCATGATTTTGATTCCTGTATTTTATGATTGGATACTCATGCCTTAGATTAACTTTTCCTGTTTTTTTGGATTATATTAGAGAAGTGTGGACTTTGTTTTCATGGACTTTGCTGAATTGTACCCTGGATTATTTTGTTCCTGCTTATCTTTTTACCTAATTGGATTTACCTATTTCTTTAAAGTGCTTTCTGTTTTGCTGCTTTTTAATTATCTTCAACAAAAGGATTGTTTTTACCTATTCAACATGTGGTGTTTAGAACCAGAGGGTTTTTTCCTGTCCTGGAGTGCAACAGGAACAGGGTAAGACCGTTCCCTTCACTTTCCCCCGCTCCATGTGATGAAGTCCTATGATCATTAAACTGTCCACCACTAAGCAAAGGCATTGCCCCAACCAGTTTAGAGTCCCCGCATTTGCTTCTGAAGTACCCCCCACTCCCTAATGAATTTCCCACATTACTCACACTATTTTTACTCTGGCACATTGGACACATTCTTTCCAGTGTGTTAATTTGGAAGAAGTGTTTCCTTCAAGCCAGAATATGCTTTCAATTTGATTGCCTTTCAATTTCTCACTAAAAGTCTTTCATTCTTGCCTGTGTTAACTGTTAGCTGTAATGCGAATGCCTACAGAAGAAAAATGGAACAAGCGCTCTTGCTCTCAGTTGCCACCTTGGAACAAGGGTGGATTACTCTACTCTCCAGGGCTGCAATAATGCTTGTCTGACCACATGTTAAGTCTAGTTCTGTATGTTAACCGTCCTAGAAAGTGTCATTTCTCTTTTACTCCTTTTCTTTTTGGCATCCATGCTTGTACAGAGGAAAAAAACCAAATTAATTTTGCTTCCAGTTTTGTTTTTAGAACTATACACATCCAGAGAAAAGCAATGTAAAATACACATGGCACTTAAAAATACATTTAGTGCCTGACTGTGGGTCGATCTGTTTCTATCCTAAAATACATTTTTTCCTTCTTATTTCTAAAATTGGCAATGAAATGGTGTCAAGCTGAATTTTCCATAATTCTTCCCTTTAGGGCAAATGTGTTCTTTCCCTAATATCTACCCACAATTCACTACCTTGTAACTGGCAGAAGTAGCTCTTCTGGAAGTTGTTGTTCACACAATATTTATGGTAGTCCAGTCTTGTTCTCGGTCCTCCCTTGTTCCACCCCTACAGCAGCAATAGTTCTGGGAAATAAGGTTTTTGTTGTTTTGCTTTGTTTTTGTCGTGTCAGGAGCGACTTGAGAAACTGCAAGTCGCTTCTGGTGTGAAAGAATTGGCCGTCTGCAAGGACGTTGCCCAGGGGACGCCTAGGTGATTTGATGTTTTTATCATCCTTGTGGGAGGCTTCTCTCATGTCCCCGCATGAGGAGCTGGAGGTGATAGAGGGAACTCATCCACCTCTCCCCGGATTTGAACCTGCGACCTGTCGGTCTTCAGTCCTGCCGGCACAGGGGTTTAACCAACTGTGCCACCGGGGGCTCCTGGGAAATAAGGTGATTAGTATACATCGCTCTTCTTTTTCCATCCTTTTTTCATTCTCTTATTAAGGTCTGCCCTATGAGAAGAGCAAGGCTGTACCCTCCAATTGTCCCATCTTGTATAAATGTCCCCGGTTCTCTTTCCAAATCCCTCTTTTATCCCCAGCTTATCACAATTGCTGCAAATTTATTCAGAATATGAATATGGATGGCACACAATTCAGGGTGAGGAGAGGAGTGGTGGGCTCTTTACCTTTCCCAGTAGGCTCAGGCAAAAGGGAACCACTGCAGCCATTCCTAGCATGTGTCTTCTTCTTGGTGTATCACTCTTACCATCTTGATCATACTCTTGTTTTTCTTTCTGGCAATTAAGTGGTAGCTTTCTACTAGGTGTAAAGTACAACAATAGGTTTCACATGCAAGGTATAGTTTCAATATTTAAAATATAATGGTTCAGCTACAAGCAGTTTATATTTTATTTTTTCTTATTTTTATTTTTCACTAATTTGATTACTATGTTATAGTTATGCTGTTCTATATTGTCTAATGTGTCTTGTTCTGATGTAAAGTGTTTGTATGGTTTTCTTTTTGGCATTGAATATTTACCATATTTGTTGGAATCTGCCTTGAGTCCCTTCGGGGAGAGAGGACGGTCTATAAATAAAGTTTATTATGGTTATTATTAGCCCCCACAACATGGGGCTGCTGCTCAAACAGCTTGAGAAATATATATATATATATGAAATGAAGATTACTTTAATTAAAACGATGTTTAACATCAATGGTGGAGGAAAAAGTAATGATTGTTCTAGCCTGTGTGAGTGCAAGTGAAAGTACAAACCTGTTACATTTAAATAATCCTGAACACATTGAGCCCAGAAATGCCTAAGTAAGCAACCTGTAGATTGTGGCATTTCGAAGTCTTATAAAGTGTAAGATTTCTGAATTTGGCAGCATAGCATGGGAGAGTGTTTCTTTTTCTTTCTTTCTTATTTCTTTTTTAGTTAACTTGGCAAACGTTTTAATAGCTGCAGCTGTCCAAACATAATACATGGCTCCTCTATACTCTTCTGCTGAAAATGTCCAAGGATTGCTGAATTGCTGGGCTGGTTCATTATTGAATCACAAGAAAAAATTCACCCAACTTTCTTTTAATGCTTATGTTTTTGGATTGTGGTTTTTTTTAAAAAGATGTATGATAAAATCCAAGCAGACCTTTGGGCATATCTGGAAGAGACGGAGTTAGAAAAACATGTGAGTGTTTTTGGAAGATAAGTGCCATGAGCTGCGTTGAACACTTAGTTTGGGAGATAGGCCCACTTTTTGCCAATTTTTGTTTGTTTTCTAACATAATGTTTCCCAACCTCCTTCTGACTGGGAAACACTTGACCAGGGACCATTTTTACCAGGGACCACTTTGACCAGGAACCACTTTGAGCACCAACCACCTTGACCAGGGAGCACTCTCCAACATTATTACCAAAAGGTTTACGAATCCGTTTTTGGTCAACTTCAATTCAGTTTGGTTATTTGGGGTGCTGATTCAGAAAATTGCATTGGATAGACCACAACAGCTCTAGTTTCTGATATAGAACATATGCCACCCATTAGTTGTCATCTGTTTGCCCACAGAAAACCATATTTAATAAGCTTCAGCACTATAAGAGGATTTTGAAAGACCAGTCACTCTCATTGCAATGGTGTAGTAACGTTGAGGCCACGGACCATATTTTAGTTCTTGCAGATCACTGGGAACCACTGGTATAACGAAACCAAAGTCACCACTCTTGGGAGCTCCTTACCCATTCCCATCATAGGTACACATAAATCACCTCCCTTTGCCTTCTGAGACATGGGAAAGCTTGATGGTTGCCCATTCACACCATAGCAATGGCTATAGCAATTATTTGAAAGTAAACTTGTATATAATACTAGTTCAAGAGGTGTCCTCACTTGAGCATGAATGGCCTGTCACTTATGTTTATCCCTCACACAATAATGTCAGATTCTAGGACTGCAAAGCTTAAAAGAAAGAGCATTTTGCGAATATCACTTAAACTGCCTCGGGGCGAAGGGGGGGGCACTTTGTATCAGTATTAGGGTTCCCAGAATGAAAACTAGAAAGGATTTTTGTAATGATTATTTAGAAGAAAGCATTGCTCATCAGGCAACCAGATAACAAACAACAGCTGAAATACTCCTTTCTAGCTAACTATGAAAGAGCCCCCGGTGGCACAGTGGGTTAAAGCGCTGAGCTGCTGAGCTTGTTGACCGAAAGGTCGCAGGTTCAAATCTGGGGAGCAGCGTGAGCTTCCGCTATCAGCCCCAGCTTCTGCCAACCTAGCAGTTCAAAAACATGCAAATGTGAGTAGATCAATAGCTATCACTCTGGCGGGAAGGTAACGGCGCTCCATGCAGTCATGCCGGCCACATGACCTTGGAAGTGTCTATGGACAACGCCGGCTCTTTGGCTTAGAAATAGAGATGAGCACCACACCCCAGAGTCGGACATGACTGGTCTTCATGTCAGGGGAAACCCTTTACTTTTATCTAGCTAACTATGAAAGGTATAGGACCTTTCATAGTTTGAATGTTGGACAGCAACTCTGGAGACCAAGTTTCACTCAGCCATAGAAACAGACTGGCGGGCCTTGGGCAAGTCACACTCTCTCAGACTGAGAGGACGAAAGCCAAGGTAAGCCCCTCAGAAGGACACTTACCAATAACTCCCTTTGGTGGGTTTCACCATAGTCAACTGGTGGCGCAATGGGTTAAGCCCTTCTGCTAGCTGAACTGCTGACCAAAAGGTTGGTAGTTTGAATCTAGGGGGTGGGGTGAGCTCCCATCTGTCAGCTCCAGCTTCCCATGCGAGGACATGAGAGAAGCCTCCCACAGGATGATAACACATCCGGTTGTCCCCTGGTCAATTTTCTTGCAGAAAGCCAATTCTCTCATACCGGAAGTGACTTGCAGTTTTTCTAGTTGCTCATGACACAAAACAAAAACCCGTAATCAGAAACAAAGGCACACAACAACAACAACCCTACTTCTGCCACTGAAGACAGCAACACCCTTAATAATACAAATATCAAAATAATCCAACTTTTTCTTAACAAAGGCATTGACGCTCAGAGCAATTCTTGGCTAAATGTTATCTCAAAGAGTTGGAAGTTTGAGCTGAATTGAGTTCATTTTGTGCTTCTGGGGAAAAAATCAAGAGGAAAGAGAAAGGGGTTTTTACTATTTACAACTCTGTACCGTTGTCAGGCAGATCCGGAACATTTCGTGTGTTTTATAGCAAGCACAGTTTCCACTTGCCAATTATTTTTTTAATGTGTCCCTGCCCCCCTTTAGCTTCTAAATTGCTAAATCGGGCTTTCTGGATGTGAAGCACTTGCGTGCACAAAAACTGGTTCCAGCTTGAGGCTGAGCAAATAGCCTGGAACGGGGATGCAGAGGGTCCATCCATCTGCATTCATCTCACAGAGCTGTCAAAAGGCAGGCAAAGGCAGCCAGAAAGCAAGGCGGATGGAGGGAGGAAAGGGGGGGGGGAGGAAATGTTCCACATCCAATCTGGGGGTCTACATCTGTTGCCATGGCAACTTCAGCCCCTGCCTCCATCCCTAACAGCTCCAGCAGAGGCAGGGATGGCTCCCTTGCAAGCCGCCTCCAAGGACATTGCAGGAAGGTCAGGAAACACAGGAAACATTGCCCCGCACCAGCCTGCCAGGAGGAAAAGTGTGCGTGAGAAGAGGCAAAGGGGGGGGGTCATTCATCCTCTACCTAGGAACACATTTCCTTCTTGGGCTGAAAAAGACTAACACCTCCTGACAGCATAATCCTATCCACATTCATGGGGAATGTCACCTGTCTTTGCCCAGTTGGTGATTTCAGTTATGATGTGACTGAAATAAAGGTTGCTTTGCTGGCACCAGCCATCTATAGGCAGCATTCCCTCCTATCACAACCTGTGACACATGTGGCCAAATAAAATGAGGTCAAGGTGGTAAACATTACTCATGAGGAAGCAAAGGATCTAAAGGAGGCACCAGATCCCCGTGTTTGGCAAGGACGAGAGACAGGGCCTTCTTAGTGATTGCCCCCCAGTTATTGAACTCCCTTCCTGGCAATATTAGCTCAACCCCCTCCCTCCTGTCCTTCAGAAGGATGGTGAAGACCTGCCTGTGGGACCAAGCCTTTGGGACAGAGCAATGAGGCAAAATGGTGTCCTGAGATGGTTTTTAAGCAACTTTTAATGTGGAAACATGTGATTTTAATGTTTGTATATATTTATGGTTTTATCTCCCAGCATTGAATGTTTGCCGTATTTATGTTGTGCTCCACCCTGAGTCCCCTGCGGGGTGAGAAGGGCGGAATATAAATGTTTTAAATAAATAAATAATCCCATCTGGTTTTAAGACCTGATCACAAATGCCCATGGATTCTCCATGCATCATGGTGAATCCGTGGGCTCTCGGTGTGGGACGTAAAGAACCTGTCACTCTACACCCTGCATTGTACAACTTGCTTTTGCCTCCATCCCATGGGGGAAGCACAATTGCCCTCTTTCCCCCCATTGCTGGTAAGGCAAAACAGGAAGGCACCCGTGTTGCTGTGACAGCAGCATATGCTGCATGCTCTCCCTTTTCTTGATGAAGACCGACTAAAAGTACATGTGTGTTGTGTAGTGGGCTCCATCCTGAAAGGAGAGAACAAGCAGCATATGATGGGCTAGTTAGAAGCTAAGCAGGGATATTACTTAGATGGGGCTCCACCGAGAAATCCCAGGTACTGGAGGCTATATTTCAGAGTAAGGAACTGACAAAATCACCCCTGAGTCATCCTTGTCTAAGGGCGTATCCAGACAGCACCCAAAATGCACGTCCTCCTGCGTTTTCAGGAGGGCATCCAAACAATGCCCATGTAAAAGCAAAGGCTTTCAGGAAAAATCAGGAATATCCAAGAGAACTCTAGCATCCTCCCCAAACCCCCCAGGAAAGCCTTAAAAAGAGAAATAACTTACTCAGCTGTCATTCCCCCTTCTCCAGCAGGAGAAGGGGGGTGGAGGAAAATCACTCCAATAGGGCATGTGGACACCCCCCGAAAAGCCTGTACTTTTTGTGGTGTGTGCAAACTTCAGTGCAAGTCCAACTGTGTTTTAAAAACCCAATTGCACTTACATTAACGTGCCGCCTTAAGAAAACCCTTTAAAATGCATGAGGTTGCCATAAGACAAGCTGAAGAAGGCACATGCACATACATGCTGACAAATTAAGAGAGCCTGTTGCAGTTTGTTTTTGCCTGAGCTTTTTGGGAAGCACGGGATTCTGCCCAAAAACGTATTATCCCAATCATATTTTTCAGAACAATTTAACTCAGAAGGGAATAGATTAGAGATGTAGCAAAATTGTTATCCAAATTTTTGTAATTTTGAAGTTTTTGCTGTTTATCAGGGGTTTTCCATATCTATTTCACTTCAGAGTACAACCTTTTTACTTCACCGGTTTCAAATCACCCCACCCACCCCATATTATTTTACACCCTGCAACCCATGGGCTAGTAAATCCCGGAAAGGCAAACAAATGACCCAGGGACATTCTCAAAGTCTTGCCAAATTGCAAATGACCTGAGAATGGCTGCCTGATTTTTTAATGTAATGTCTCCAGTCTATTTTTCCCTCAATGAACTGGAAAACCTGCATGTGTGAGTGCGCACGCACAGGCGGAATCCCAAAATCACTCAGCCATTAACCACTTAGAAATTCACTTCTTGTGAAAGCTTTAGCTTCTTAGACATTTCAGCTAATGCCAGCCATTTCTCTCAGAACATCCCTGCTAAAGGGATTCCGAACACGGAGAAGCTAAACGCCTTTCTGGACAATCAAGTCATTATCCGTACACAAACCTAAAGTGTTTTAATTCTCATTCATTCTGCTCAGAGAATCCCAGGAAATAGCATTACACAACGGTGCTAAAAGAGCACTTGTGCTCTCACCAGCTTACAAATCTCAAAGGTTCTTTGTTGAAGGTATGAAACCAAAGCCAGTCTAAAATAACCTTCTAATATTGGTAGAAGATGGGTAGAATTTACATTCGAAATTACACTACAAAAAGTGCACCTCAAGTGCCGTTTAGTTTATAATGTGCACTTTATTGCAGGGCTTTTCTTCAATATAACACCTCTGGCTAAGCAAATAACATTTTCCTAACACTTCAACAACTTTGTAACAAAATGCAACTTTTCTGCTGCTTCTTCTATCCACTGCAATGGCTAGCATTTGCACTTTTATATTACGTACGGTAGATTCTTGGGTAATGAGTACTCAAGCAACCAGAAATCTTAAGCAACTGGCAAAACTTAAAAGCTGTTTGTATCATACAGTAAAACTGTAAAACTTTGTTATATTAGGTTTGTCTATTTGCTTTTAATAACTATATTTCAATAATTATATCAGGTCAATACAGAGTTTATGGTGTAGTATAATATGGAGTATAAAATTTGTTAGGCCTATTTTAATAGTAACTCTCAAACAACCAGAACCTACATTTATCCGGCATCTACCACTGCCAGGTAACTGAAGCTTCATCTTGTTGTTGTTCATTCATTTAGTCGTTTCCGACTCTTCGTGACTTCATGGACCAGTTCACGCCAGAGCTCCCTGTCAGTCATCACCACCCCCAGCTCCTTCAAGGTCAAGCCGGTCACTTTGAGGAAGCCATCCATCCATCTTGCCCTTAGTCGGCCCCTTTTTCCTTCCTTTTTCCTTCCATTTTCCCCAACATCGTTGCCTTCTCTAAGCTTTCCTTTCTTGTCATGATGTGGCCAAAGTACTTCATCTTTTTCGAAGTATGGACTGGTTGGATCTTCTCGCCGTGTATAATGCCGTGTAGACAAAATGCGAGTGCAGCATTTTTCCAAATGAAACAGAGAGCGTATGAAGATTGGGACATCTGTAGGGATACCAAAGTGCTTGTTTATAAATCTATTGTCCTCCCAACCCTGTCAAATGCCTGCTTAATGTAGACTGTCTATAGATGTCACACTCAGCTTCTGGAACGATTCCATCAATGTCTCTGAAAAATCCTGCAAATCTCTTGGGAAGACAGGCAGACAAACGCCAGTGTGCTGGATAAAGCAAAGACCACCACCATTGAAGCAATGCTCCTACGCCATCAACTCCGATGTAAGGCCATGTTGTCTGAATGTCTGTTCACCGTCTCCCAAAGCAGTTACTATACTCTCAACTCAAAAATGTGAAATGGAATGTTGGTGGACAGGAAAAGAGATTTAAACATGAGCTTAAAGCTAACCTAAAAAACTGTGGCATAGACACCAAGAACTGGGAAGGCCTGGCCCTTGAGCACTCTAGCTGGAGGTCAGCTATGACCAGCAGTGTTGTGGAATTCGAAGAGGCATGAATTAAGGGTGAAAGGGAGAAACATGTCAAGAGGAAGGCACGTCAAGCCCACCCTAACCAGAACTGCCTTTCACCTGGAAACCGATGCCCTCATTCTGGAAGACAGTGCAGATCAAGAATGGGGCTCTACAGTCACCAAGAAACTACACTTGGAAGGCAATCATACTTGAACAACGAGGGAGCACCTATATCCCCATAACTCAGACCAATATAATGCACTGAACTGTGTTATATGAATCTATGCTGACCATATAATACAGTCTGAAATTGCATTATATAGCAGTGTAGATAGAGTCCCAGAGTTTACTTATATCTCTTGAATAGTGTATCTAATTAATAACCTAATTCTCCTCTCATCTGAATCATTTTGTAAATGGATCTCAAACATCAACAAATGTAAAATTGTCTATATTTATCTCTTTCGAAGTCACTATATTGTACCACTAATTTTAACCCTTAGAAACCACAAAAGCCATCATGATTATATTCCCCCTCCCTATAATAATGCCCCTGAATTTTAGAAAAAAGATTTACTTCTAAAAACCAATTAATGTATGTCTCCACTTCTCAAGTGTTTCAGTGGATATTCTACCTGATTTAAAAAGTAAAAGGCGTGAACCTGAAATAGTACTTTTCCCCATTCAAAATCACAACAACAGAAGTCCCTAAGTGAAGGTTCAGAGGGACCGTGTAGCACCCAGGAGAAAATCTGGCCTTTCCACCATCTGGAGAAGCTCTAAAGATCATCCAGATTAAGAACTCTGGAGTCGGGTTCATACACAGGTGCTCTGTGGGGTTTTTTTTTTCTCATAAAGGCATCCAATACAAAGTGGATCTATCACATGATCCAGTCGTTTTTGTGTGTGCGTGATGACCAAGCTATGCAAATAGTGCCAGCTTGCATAGCCATTTCTGTGCACAGGTTCATACTTAAGCATCTATATGCCTGTAATCTGAGCTGACAATCGTAGGGTCTATCTGCAAACCTGAACATTTGCATATGTGTATGTGTGTGATTCATACACAGCACTGTATGAAATAGTGATTTCTGGTAACACACACAGTAATAAAACAATACCATTAAAAAACAACTCTGCAGTTACTTTAACTATTCATTAGTTTTAAAATGGTTCAAAACTCGTTTGGGATCTAAAGGGTGCTGGTGGTTTGATTCTAAAGTCACTTCTGAATTTTTCTGAAAAAAGTCAGAACTTTCCGAAACTTCCAAAACTTCTGAATCAATTTGTTAATGGCGGACACGATTGCGCAATACGCAGTAAACAGCACTGGCACTGGGGAAACTCCAGGGCCTTCTCCCTCCCTCATTTTTACACCAATCTTGATGAAACTTGATATATTGCTACAACACATCCTCCTCTGTTAGCATACCAAATTTCAACATGTTCAGACAATCCACCAATTTTTAAGATTTTAAAAAAAAATAATTTTAGAAATAATTTATTAAAATAAAAATAAAAGAACTACCTCCTTGAATTTTTAAGGAAATTACAAAAATTATAGGGGATCACTCCCCACAACTTTCAGACACATTCATACTGTTGGAAGTCACCGTTTATGCACCTGAGGCCCAGCAATGTTGGGAAATGTAGCATCAAGTCCCCCCCAAAAAAAACCCAGAAAAAAGGGAGAGACCCCAATAAAATAGCAAAGCTTTCGTGGTGAGCAAAAAAGAAGTCTCCAGAAATGATTTTATTAATTTCACCCTCTCCCAGCCTCCCAAACAAACTTTTCCTTCTTTCTCTCTCTTCTCTAGCTCCAAACCCTTCCTCTCTCGAAATCTTCCCTTCTCCCTTGCCTTCCTCCATTTTCCAAAACTCGTTTCCTCTGGCTCCAAACCCTTTCTTCCACCCTACACCCAACAGCAACAAGCAGCAACAATAGTCCAACCTCCCCTCTGCCTTCCCTTGCTGCCAATGAGCCTTCCAGCCATGTGCTTGCGTTTATATACAGCAATGGCTGCTGGACGCTGCAAACCCCTCCCCTCCCCAAAACGTAACCCCTGATTGGCTGGGAGGCAAGCAGCTTAGGCTTGGCCTCCCATCAGGCTTAGTTGCATTAAAAACGCTTTATTGTAGTTCCGACTCACTTCCGCATCCCTGAAATCAATTGTGCAAGGTGAGTCGAAACTATAGGTGACTTAAACCTCGTGGAAACGTGGCGGAAGTACCTTCAGAAGGCAAAAACATCCGATTTTTTTCCAAATTACACCACATCCGAGTAAACCTATCCAACCTTTTGGAGAATATGGGCACCCCAGTCTTCCCCTTGATACACCAGCGTGAAATACAGGCGAGGAATGTATACTCATCCAGAAGTTGTGGCTCTAAAACTCCCATCAGCCTAGCTAACAGCCAGCAATGAGGGATTATGGGAGATATAGTCCAATTCAATGAGAAGCCTAGAAGTTTCTTCCCTTGATTTGAAAGAATTTATTAAAGGAGTGTGTAAAGAAAAATCATGATCTTGTAGCCATTTTAAATGAAGTGCAACGCTTTTGCAGGAGTGAAGGTCCTAATTACATCAATGACCTGCTATGATGCCTATGACTTTTTGAACAGTTCCTGAGTAGTGAATGTATTTGGTTACACCCCAGTTTAGCTGGAACCAGACTGAAAAAAGTACATAAGAAATCAGCTTTGGATTTAATCGCTTACAGACATATGGGTCGTCAGACAGGCTAATTTGCCAATTAGCCTGCACTGAAATTCTCAAATAGCTGACAGTTCTCTGGCAAGACACTGGTGAGGGTGAAATTGTCCAGGCTTAGCAAAAGTTGTGGTGGAAATTAGCACAGCAATTTATACCTTAAACCGCTTCTGAGTCCATCCATCTCAAGAAGGACAGTGAAAATTGTTGCCTGGACTGTGCCAAATGTAGTCATCAGCTCCATTAACTTCGTCTCCCCCCCCCCCCGCCCCCATCTTCCTAATGCGTAAACAGTTGCTCAAAGAAAACCACCTTGAACAATGGAGAGATCCAAAAGCAATAACACAAAGCTATTTATTTTGACAAGCCTTTGGAAACTGAAGGTTTACAGGCCAAGAGCTTTTGATAATTGAGCCAAACAGTTGTACAGCTTCTTTTCTATTGGTCTTTTTTGCTTTTTTGCTTTCTATTTTTAATGTCTTTATTAGAATTTTGCTCACAGATGTTTAAAAAGGGAGTAGGGAAGGTATAGGGTAGTTGGAGAAAGGTTGGGGAGGGAAGTGTATTGAGTTGAGGTTAGGAAATAGGGGGAATGGGGGGAAAGCCGAAACTAAAACAAACAAAAAGGAAAGGAAAAAAAGTCTTTATGTTGACTTCCATCTTCGTCTTTTTTGCTTTTTAATGGACATATGCGTAACTGTTAAACTGATTTGCTAATTTAACTTTATTTCAACTGTGTTATGTATTTATTTATTTGAACCATGTTTTAACTTTTGCCAACTACACAGAAGGAGCCCCCAGTGGTGCAGCAAGTTAAACTGCTGAGCTGCTGAACTTGCTGACTGAAAGGTTGTGGTTCGAATCCACAGAGTGGGGTGAGTTTCCGCTGTTAGACCCAGCTTGTGCCAACCTAGCACTTTGAAAACATGCAAATGTAAGTAGATCAATATGTACCGCTTTGGTGGAAAGGTAACGGTGCTCCATGCAGTCATGCCGGTCAGAGGACCTTGGAGTTTTCTACGGACAACGTTGGCTCTTCAGCTTAAAAATGGAAGTGAGCACTCTCCCCCCAGAGTCAGACACGACTAGACTTAATGTCAAGGTGAAACCTTTACCTTTATGCAGAGTGGCATACCAGACTTGGGAAAAATTTGGAAATATATAAATACGTTATTTTTTTAAAAAAAATACATTTCAAACTCAGCTTTTATCTCCAAAGTTTAGGGTTGCATGCATAGTCAACCCCCTTCCTGCCTTGGGTTTTGGAGAAAAGGTGAGATATAAATAAAGTAACTATAATGATAATTATAGCAATTATCATCCTCATTTTATCCACATCCCGCAGAGGAGGCAAAGGGAGCTGAGAGTGTGTCAATTGGCCAACGTCATGCTGTGAGTCTTAGTGATCTAAGGGACACATTAGACATAACACGGCTGATCCGTGATTAAATTCCCCTGTAGCTTTTGTTTTGCTAATTGGTGACTCCATGGGGGCAGCTTTGAAGATCAGGGAAGTGGAATTCTAGGCAGCGGGGATTTAACTTTTTCTCCTCTTCCTTTCCCCCAATGTCATTCCCCCCTTCCAAGCTAAAATTAGCTGTGTGGGGAAGAAAGGACTACCAGTTCCAGGAATACAGGATGAAGGGTTAAATATCCTCTCCTAAGGTACAGTGTCCTAAAAGGTGATGGGCCAGACAGTTCCACGATCTGATCTAGCCAGAGAGTTCATTGCATTAAAAAAGTGTTGTTCCTGATATCAATAAAATGTTACTCTGAAACTTGAAGGCAAAGTGCTATTTGTTCTTCACCATTACCTTCTCAGATCTCCAGTAGAAATTGTAGATATTTGACAGGAGGCTTTTGCTCCCTATAATATCTTAAAAATACCCACCAGATTCCTTGATATGGATGGAATTATTTTTGGTCATTTTATAAAACACAAAACATTGTAAAAAACAGAACAAGAGAAATGCAAGACAGTGTGAAATGTAAATATTATATGAAGTACAGTACAACACACTAAAATAGTTTACAGGCACACAAATTCTGATATAGAATCATGTTAAATCTGATTTAGATCTGTAAATATCCCTAAAATATCTATACTATTTCACCTGATCATGCCCAGCACTTTTTAAAGATTTTAAGTATTACATTTGGGCAAAAGAGAAAAGAGACAACAAAGAAGACAAGGTAGGCAAGAGGGGAAAAATATATGCCATTTATAAAGTAATCTATAACTAGAAGCATCAACAAAGCATTAAAAAAGCCAATCACAATTAACAAACCAACAAAAGACCCTATATTAACAATATAACAACTAAATCATAACACATAGGATACAAAAAGACACAAAGCTTCCCTGGAAAATAGACAATAAACAATTGAAAGGAACTAGCAAGGTGAAATAAGGAAGAGAAAGAAAGAGAAGCACCATTGCCAAAAAGAAACTTAAAGGCGCGAACAACTAGAATACAAGTAAAAAATAAAAAATAATAATAATTAAAAAAAAATAAATAAATAAATAAAAGAAACAATAGAGGAAAATAAAACTCCAACTCTAGTATATAAAGAAAGCCAAACCAAAACAACAAAGATGCAAAACCCAAAAGCCAAATCAACACCGCTTTTAACGCAAGCTGCCAAACAACAACAAAAAAAAAGACTCCGTCACTGAAGAGACAGTCCTACAAAGCATACTGGAAGAAATAAAAAAAATATCAGCGAAACAAGATTCACAACACAAGGAACTACAAGAAGAAATAAAGAAACTAAAAACAGATTTAAAGGAAGACATAAACAAAATCCAAGAGGATGTAGACAAGATTAAAAAAAGAAAACTTAACAATAATTAAAACGCAAAACAAGGCTGAATCCAAGATCACAAAATTAGAGAATATGAATCAAAAACTCCAACAACAGGTAGAACTTCTCGAGAACAGGGAACTGGAGTATCAGATAAGACTGAGAAATCTACAAGAGTCAAAAGAGGAAAATATAAAACAACTATCAATAGAATTATTGGCAGAATTATTGGATGTGAGCGGTGAAATTATTGGGCAAGACCTAGACAGAGCCTACAGGGTACCATCAGAATATGCAAAAAGGAATAAAACACCAAAAGATGTGGTCATAAGCTTTTGTAGAAAAAGCACTCGTGACGAAATATTAAAGGAAAGCGCCAGAAAACCAATCTATTATAAGGAGCAAAGGGTGATCATTATGAAAGAAGTTACGAAGCAAACACTAACAAAACGCAGAAAATATACCTTTCTAACTGAAGAACTGAAAAAGAGGAAAGTAAAATTCAGATGGGAAAAAGTGGAAGGGATCACAATCACCTGGAATGGAAACAAATATTGGATAAACTCGGAAGAGAAAGCAAAAGCCTTCTTCACAACACACATCAAACCCACGAGACAAGACCCTCAGAAACAACCGCAAGAAAACAGGAAAGACATACTGGAAAAAACTCCAAAAAGAATCCCAGAAGAAATAAACATAACCGAAGAAGAAGAAGATTTACACAATATACAGATGGGAATTAGAGAAAGAGAACAAAAAAGGTTACGGGAATTCTCTCCTGAGAATTATAAGCTGTTGATGACGCAGGACGTAGTCCATTGGGAAATGCCGGAAAACATAAATGAATAAAGACCTAAAGATATACTCAAATAACATAAATGGCTTGAATTCCCCGAATAAGAGGAGACGTTTCTTCAAGTATTTGAAACAAAAGAATTACGAAATAGTGGCAGTTCAAGAAACTCATATAAAAAGCAAACACGTAAAACATTTAGAAGACGAAAAATTAGGAAAATGTTTCTACGCCTCAGCAGAAAATAAGAAGAAAGGGGTCGTATTGTACATCAAGCCCTGGCTACAACCCACACAGAGCTTTAAAGATGAAGAAGGCCGTTTTATTGGAGTGAAAATTGAAATAAAGAATCAAAAGATTTTAATATGTAATATTTATTGTCCAAATGGCTCAAAGCAAAACTTCCTGAAGGAACTCAAAAGAAATATTGATAATCAAGAGTACGATGATTTATTGATAATGGGAGATTTTAATGGGGTAATAGATCTCTCTTTAGACAAATCACCAAAGGATAAAAACGAGCCACCAAATAAAAATAAAAACAAATATAAATCTAGCCGGTTACCCAAACGATTTATAGCACAGTTGGAAAAGTGGTATTTAAAAGATACATGGCGACATCATAAAGGAAATATTAGAGATTATACCTTCTTTTCCGGAAGGCACAAATCGTGGTCCAGAATAGATATGGTCTGGGCCACCAATTCACTCTTATTAAGGATAAATAGAATTAAAATACTGCCGAGAACATTCTCAGACCACTGTGCAATAGAACTAATAATAAAGGGACGTAATCTCAAATTCCAGTGGCGCCTAAAAGACAGTATGCTGAGGAGGGAAGTAGATATTGAAAAAAATAGGAAATTACTGCAAGAATACTTAAATTTAAATAGTGGACCAGAAACCTCAAAAGAGACGCAATGGGATGCGATGAAGGCAGTAATGAGAGGGCATTTCATTAAGCAAGAGGCCATAAACAAAAAAGACAGAGACAGAGAAATAAAAAAACTATTGGAGGCACTGCAAGAAGAAGAAAAACTTTTAAAGAGAAACCCAAAAGAAAGGGCGGTTAATTTAAGGATTAAAACTTTAAAAAAACAATTAGAGATACTACAATTAGATAAAATAGAAAGACAATTGAAGTACGTAAGGGCAAAATTCTATCAAAATGCTAATAAAGCGGGAAAATGGCTGGAGAATAAACTTAAAAAGAAAAAGTACAGTCAAACTATAACCAAGATCAAGGTAGGGGAGAAAATTTACACAGAAGAAAAAAGTATTACAGGACAATTTGTAAATTTTTATAATAGCCTATATCAAAAATCGAATATTGAGGAGGAAGAAATCACAAAATATTTGGGAAAATTAAAATTGCCAAAACTTACGGAAGAGCAAAGAACATTGTTAAATGACCCAGTAACAATATCAGAAATAGACATAGCAATTTCAAAGGTTAAAAAAAATAAAGCCCCCGGCCCAGACGGGTTTACTGCAAACTTTTACAAAGTATTTAGAAATGAACTGAGCCCATTACTTCAAGAAGTGATAAATAATACCCTAAACCACAAAACATGTCCCAATACTTGGCAAAAGGCATACCTAACCCTTATCCAAAAAGAAGGCACCGATTCGGATGATATAAAGAATTACCGCCCGATATCGCTATTAAATACTGATTATAAAATATTTGCTCTAATCATGGCGGAAAGGTTAAAGAAATTTCTGAAGGATTGGGTTACCAACGACCAGGCAGGCTTCCTACCACAAAGGCAAGTGAAAGATAACACGAGAATGTTAATAAATACGATAGAATATTACGAAAAACATAATGAAAAACAGGCAGCTTTATTATTTATCGACGCAGAAAAAGCGTTTGATAAAGTAAATTGGACATATCTCAAATTATTATTACAAGAAATTGACATCGGTTATAAATTTCAAAACGCTGTAAACGCTATATATAACACGCAAAGCGCAAAATTAATAATTAATGGCCAAGAGACAGACCCCCAAATCCAAATCACACAAGGAACAAGACAGGGATG
This sequence comes from Anolis sagrei, assembly GCF_037176765.1. NCBI lineage: Eukaryota > Metazoa > Chordata > Lepidosauria > Squamata > Anolidae > Anolis > Anolis sagrei. Next base: position 144,503,291 of record NC_090023.1, on the reverse strand, counting down.
CCCACTCTCCCCCCTACTCTTCATATTGGTATTAGACACATTAATTAGAGATATAAACTCGGATTCAAATTTAAAAGGGATGCAGATAGCAAAGCAACACTACAAAATAAGGGCATACGCGGACGATGTGGTCTGCATTGTGGAGGACCCGCTAAGAAATATAAAGGATTGGCTACAAAAAATCGAAATTTATGGAAGATTGGCAGGGTTTAAATTAAATATCCAAAAGACTAAACTATTAGTCAAAAACATAGACAAAAAATCAAAAGAGAGTCTTCAAGAAATAACAGGAATAAAAATTGAAAATAAAATAAAATATTTAGGGATACAGATATCGCAAAGCAATATCAATTTAATAAAACATAACTACATTCCAGTGTGGAAAAAAATCCAACATGATTTAGATAGATGGAAATATCAAAACTTCTCCCTCTTAGGAAGAATAAATATAGTTAAAATGTCAATTTTGCCCCGCCTACTTTTCCTGTTTCAGACACTTCCTATCTTAAGGAATGACCATCTATTTAAAAAATGGAATACAGAAATCTCGAAATTTATTTGGAAAAATAAAAAATCCAGGATTAGCTACAAAATATTAACGGATGAAAAGAGGAGAGGAGGGCTGGGGCTCCCGAACCTAAAATTATATTATGAGGCCTGTAACCTCGTGGCAATTAGAGATTGGGCGACCCTAAAAAATGAGAGTTTACTGACAATTGAGGGCCACGATCTAAGGACAGGGTGGCACGGTTACCTCTGGTATAATAAAAGAAAAATAGAAAAAAACTTTAATAGTCATTTCATCAGGGCCTCGCTCATTAAGACCTGGGAGAAATATAAAGCCAGATGGTATTCCAAAACGCCAATGTGGATATCACCAATTGAGGCGAGACACAAGAGAGATATGGGTAACAACTATTGGCTAACCTATCACCAAATACTAAATTTCACAAGAGGAAAAGAACCTGAATTAAAATCTCTAGAAGAACTTAGAACTATAAATAAAAATATTACATGGCTCCAATATTTTCAAATAAAACAAGGGTTTAAAGAAGATGAGAAAATTGGCTTTAACCTAGAGAAAGGAACTTGGGATCTAATATTAGAAAAGGAGAAAAAATTAATAAAAATACTTTATCAACAATTGTTGAAATGGTCAACGGAAGAAGAACAAGTAAAAAATTGCCAAATTCAATGGGCAAAGGACTTGGGCCACAGCATACTAATTAGTCAATGGGAAAATATTTGGAATAACAAAATAAAATCCATGGTCGCAAGTGATATTAAAGAGAATTGGTATAAGATGTACTACAGGTGGTACTTTACGCCAGAAAAACTAGCAAAATTCAATAAAGGTATCTCAAATTCCTGCTGGAAATGCGGGAAAGAAAAAGGAACTTTCCTTCATGTATGGTGGGAATGTAAAAAGGTTAAAAAATATTGGAAAGAGATTCACATTATTATAGAAAAAATATTAAAGAAAAAATTTATTAGATCCCCTGACATTTATTTATTAGGACTAATAAACTCAGATTTCAACAAAAATCAAGAGAAAGTACTATTTCTATTAAGCACAGCCGCAAGAATGGTGCTGGCAAAAGAATGGAAATCAGAAACAATACCCAATACAGACACTTGGATGACTAAAATACTAGAGATAGTGCAAATGGATTCCCTATCACAAAGGCTAGAGAACACAAAAAAGAAGACGAACTGGTCAGGACTCCAGGACTATTGCAAAGGAGAAAAAATACCACTGATGATTGATCTGTCCAACATATAAACTGAGACGAAACAAGAAGAGACCTCAGAGAAGCAGAAGACATTGAAGAAGTGAAAAATGCAAAGATCAGATGAAGCTTGGGAAGTCAACGTTTTTTTTTTTTAATCCCCCCCCTTCCTATCCCCTGTTACCCCTACCCCCCCTTCTCTCCTCCCTTCCCCCTACCTGCACCCAGTCACTTTACCCACACCCTACTTCCTACCCCCCTTGCTAGCCCCTACCCTTTATCCCCAATTCCCCTTTTTTTTTCTTTTATCTGCATTGTAAAACTTTTGATAAATAATAATAAAAAAAAAAAGTATTACATTTGGGCCTGCCACAGGTTTTAATGTTTAATGTGTTATTGTTAATGTTTTTTTGCTTTGTTTATGAGGGTTTTTATTATTGTATTGTTGTTGTTGTGTTTTTACTGATGTATTTGGGCTCGGTCTCTTGTAAGCTGCACTGAGTCCTTCGGGAGATGGTAGCGGGGTATAAATAAAGGTTTATTATTATTATTATTATTATTATTATTATTATTATTTAACAAAGTGTCTTAAAGCTCCTCTTTATAAAATATATTTATAACCACCCAGCAACTTTTTTCTTCCTCGACTTCTGTCTAGCTTGATGCTTTTTTAGCAGCATTGACATTAAGGCAGTGGTTCCTAACCTTTTTTTGACCAGGGACCCCTTTGACCAGGGACCACTCTCCAATATTGGTACCAAAAGAGTTAAGAATCCATTTTTGGTCAACTTTAAATTTGGTTTGGTTATTTGGGGTGCTGATTCAGAAAATTGCATTGGGTAGGCCACATCAGCTCTAGTTTCTGATACAGAACATATGCCATCCAGTAGTCACCATATGCTCACCCACTGACAACCATATATAATAATCTAGAGCTGATGTGGTAGTAGGAATCTGTTGTGGGTAGTCAGCCTCTCCCTTCCCAACATCCCCGTTTCCTCGGCACTATAAGAGGGTTTCACGAGACCAGCCACTCTAGTTGCCACATGGTTTCAAGACAACAGTATAGTAATGGTGAGGCCGCAGACCATATTTTCGTTGTTGTGGACCACTGGTGGTCAACTGACCACAGGTTGGGAACCCCTGCACTAGGAGAATAGGGAAGCAGGTCTTTCAGTGTTGGCATTGAAATCAATTGTCTGAAGAGGAGTAAAGTCTTTTTCTCTGGACATCTCCCCTAAGCAATTGGACAGCTACCCTGCTGGTGATACTTCAGCTTGAAATTCTGTATTGAGAAGGGAGCTGTGCTTAATGGACAAGCAGACCCCTTCCAACTCTATGATGAGATGTACTATTTCATTCATTTTTAAATTATTCTGTGACCTATGACACAAGGTTTTCTTACTTTAAGTGGAGTGTGATGGCTGCCTCAGACAGATCTATGGGTGCAAAAAGGGAAGCAAATTGCTTGCTGTCATTGTCATTTTTATTAACTGGGAATGCCAGGAAGAGGTGCAGCAAGAGAAGAGAGAAAATGAAAGAGAAAAGGTTTTATATTTGGCTGGCTTTGGACCCAACGCCCAAACTGACTTCACTGGGTGGGTTGGAGGACTTTTACTGCTGCTCTAAAGTTAAAATAGTGGGGGGGGGGGGTGTTTTTGAAATGTCATATAGTATTCTCCACCAGTATAATTGCACCGGCATGTGAGAAAACAGAAATGCAATTAAGTTGTTACAAGGAAAATCATCTATACTGAAGCCCATTAAAGAAACATTCACAGAAACTTTCTCCGGTTGCAGTTGTGGAAATACAAAGGTGTCCCTGTGAGAGCAGCATGCCCTCCATTCAGTTCTTCATTGAATAACAAAACTGTTTGTAGCACATTTGGGGTCTCAACGAAAGTTGAGACTGAACGAAAGTGAACCTCCTCTGAAAAGTATGTGTAGAAGAATGCTGATTGTAGTCCTAATCTAACATTTAATACTTGCATTCAATATTCCTCGTCTGACCAGCTTCTCCAGCTTTTATTTGTAACTCCATATTATTTCCTGCTTTATTTCAGCTGCCCCTCAATCCTTCTTCCTGTTTTGATATTACATTAGCATATTTGTTTCATATTTGTTTATACAGTACAATCCAGTGAAACAAAGGAGACCTTTATCAGTGGTCTTGCACGCAGGATGCAAATATCTGCACTGTTTCCCAGTGAAGTGATGGATAAATCCTCCCTCAAACAAGGAAATATGCTCAGACAATAATCCAAAGTCAAAACATATAGAGTGTGTATTTAATGACAACATACACTCAAGCACAGGTTACTAAACCTCTGGCATGTGGTCTGAGAGTACCGGTTGTAAGCAGAGACTGGAGTAATTTGCCTTTACCAATAAGCAGTAGAAACTCTTACTTTGGAAATGGCAAGGAAGGAGACTGGGAAGTTCTGACAGACATTAGTGACAGTAGTCGCCTACAGTTAGGAAAGGGGCTAGATCCAGGAGACCAGAAGAAGGCACAGAGCAAACTCGGACAGAGGTCCACAGATTCAGTAAGGTAACTTGAAGGACTCATCTTCTAGGCTGCTTACAAATTATTCTGAAAATGTGATGGCACAGGCAAGAGACTCCATCACATGAATGTTTCCCCTGTGTTCTCTCTGCTTTCACATCCTGGAGAACCAGAGTCCCATGGACACAATCCCATGACACATGGCCACTTCCAGTAGCTTCCCGTGGTACTCTGTCTTGCCAGCGTGCGACAAGGAAGAGAATACTGCTTTTTCAGGAGTCAGGTGTTGCCCAACTCCTGATTCCAGAAAGGGGGCTGGGGGAAGCAAGCAAAAGCAAAAAAGAAGATAGGGAAAGGTTGTGGGATGGCCCTGCTGTGAGAGAATGGGGTAAGATGTTTTCCCCACTCTTCCCAACAGTTTCCTCCACATACCCTTGCTTCTCTCTTGCCCGTCTGATGAAGTCCTAAATGTTGTGATTTCACAACTTGCAGTTAAGTGGGGAAGTTAAGACTGGAAAATTGTAAGAAATAGATCACACATGGTTGTTTGCCCAATGTTAGAATAAGTCTGAAAATGTTTTTGGTGCCATTTGGTTGCCCATGAATTGCAATCCTTCAGGGTGTTATTTCAATGACAATGGAAGTGCGATATCTCTTCCTTCCTCAGTTCTTCCTCAGTTCATTCTCAGTTCCTCCCTCTGTCTTTTTCAAATGTCCCTGACATACATCAGTTTAATATCCGATTTTCTAACAGGACCCATCAAAACACAACTCATGGAGCAATTGGCTGGACAGTTTGTTTGAAACTAAGCAGTGATGATTGTTTCTGCCTTCTCCCTGTGACTGCTAGCATCAGAATACTGTAGATTCTGAGTTCACCAGAACCTCAAGCAACCAGAACTCTCAAACAACTGGCCAAAAAAAAAATTAAAATTCCATATTGCATTCAGAAAGCTGTTTTTATTCCCCCAAAAAACACTCAATAAAAATTATTTTAAAAAAAAGAAAGCTGTTTTTATAATACTGTGTTAAAGTTTGTCTTAAAGGTAAAGGTTTCTCCTGACATTAAGTCTAGTCGACTCTGAGGGGTGGTGCTCATCTCCATTTCTAAGCCAAAAGCCAATGTTGTCCATAGACACGTCCTAGGTCATGTGGTTGACATGACTGCATGAAGCACCATTACCTTTCTGCCAAAACAGTACCTATTGATCCACTCACATTTCCATGTTTTCAAGCTGCTAGGTTGGCAGAAGAAGCTGGGGCTAACAACAGGAGCTCACCCCATCCATAGTTTCGAACTGCCGACCTTCTGATCAGCAACTTCTGCAGCTTAGGAGTTTAACCCACTGCATCACCGCACATTAAGTTTGCCTTAATTTCCTTTAAATTAGTATTTGTTAGGTCATTTTAACAGTAATTCTCGATCAACCAGAAATGACATTTATCCCCAAAGATGCCAGTTAACTGAGATTCTACTGCCCCATGATTTCATAACCCAAATAATGTGTTTGCAATCATATGTGTATCTTGTTATTGCTGCGGTTGTGTGCCATTAAGTTGTTTCTGAATTAAGAAAAAGCTAAAATGAGATTTTCTTGCCAAGATTTGGGGTGGGGGGTCATTGCCTTTCTTTCAAGGCTGAGAGAGTGTGGCCCAGTGAGTTTCTGTGGCCAAGGGGGAATTCAAACTCTGTTCTCCCAGAATCCTTGTTCAACACACACTATAATGGCTCTTTCATATTCAAACATTTTATATGTCCTGACTTGATTTTGTTCACATGTGAAACTCTGGGCAGAGCACAGGGTGGGTTTTTATGTTTGTTTTGTTACTGTCTATTGACACAAATAAATGCAAGTACACATTGTCTAACACATAGAATAGCAACTGGATTTCTTGTGTCACAGTTTTATCAAAGCACGTAGGGGAAACAGAAAGAGCTTCCTTGAAGACTGAGTAAATACAAATTGGCGTCCCCAGGCAATGTTTCATGTAAACGGCTAATCTTTCCAATGCTTTACAACATTCTATGCAATGCTTTTGACACAAAATAAAAAAATCAAAGCACTTCTGTGGATACACACCAAAATGCATTGTTTAACGTATTATGTACAACACAATCCTGATGGCATCAGGAAGGTTCTTCAGCAGAAGCTGGTGGAAAAAAGTGAAAACAGAAAAAAAGTGGAAATGTTAAGAAATATAAAGCGGACGAGTATGGATGAATGTATTGATGACATTCTGGAAATTCAAGCAAATAAAAATCCATGGACAGAATTGAACTGAAAATATGTTGTAAGTATATTTATCAACCAGTCTCCCTTTCCTAAAATGAGAAGTATGGCAGGGTTCATTACCTTTTTCTAGAATTCTTACTTCAATCCCAACTTCCTCCTTCCCTTCTACTGTGTGGAGTCTCTTTGTTCATGCTCAGATACTCATTCATCGTTTTTTCTCATGTTCTAGGGCTGACCAATGGACACACACATTGGTTCCTGTCATCTTATGAGTCAAATTAATGCAATTTAAATACTTAATAAAGACTCCATGCTCCCACATTTTAAGCATGCTGTGTTATGACTAATCAATAACTTCCGGTAACTAATAAGGAAATTTCACACAAATGATATTGCTTTCAGTTAACTTCATGATAGTACTCAAGCTGTGTCAGGCAGGAACTCTATTAGCAGAATCACAGGCAGATTTGTCCACAGGGTTTCAGACAAATACTAATGTTTTATATTCATATTAAATATGTGTACGTGTGATCGCTATATTGATTTGGAAGAGTGCACAATGTCCATAAGAAGTGCTGAATACTCAGGATTAGTGGAGATTTCAAATCCTTGACACAGCTGTTTGTGCTTCACTTGCATTTCGTTTGAAAGGATGAAAAAGTCAGCTGTCCTGCTGTCCTTCTTGCCAATTATATTTGAAGAGGACACAGAACCAAATCCTGCTCTTGCTCGTCCAGGTGCATCTTGTCCAATGAAGGCAAAGAGAAAGGAACTTGGCCTTGCGCCTGTAGAAGCTTCTCCTTTTTAAAAATGACACAATTCAAACTTCCTGTATACTATTCACAGAATGGCCTGACCTAGCCTGACCTGAACCAAATATCCTATAAACTTGTGTGGGATTCAGATGGTAGAAACACCACATTCCCACTTGCTTGGGTCCTGGGTGTTATTGTTTAAGTGCTAACATTGCCTTCTTTGTGGCAGTGCATTGCCATGCTATGTGATGTGGGTCATCCACTGTGCCGCTAGCAGACTGTAAATTTCTCCCCATCCATTTGGAAAACCTCAGGGCATTTCCATTGTGTGGTATTTTCTAAGCCTTCCACATCTGATCAAACTCAAGGACAAGGCAACCTTCCACTGAGAGTGTGCCATCTAAACTACTAGTGGTGATCAATCTCAAGAGTGCCACAAGTCAAGTCCAAAATAAGAGAAACTATCTAAATGAAGAAATGATGCCATGACAGTATATTTGAGTACAAAAAGAAAGAAGGCATTTTGCATGCAACATCTCACAAGTGAAAACCAGAATACAGGTAGCCAAGGGCCCATCCAGATAGTACCTTTATCCCAGGAGCTCCTGCAGCAGTGAGAAGGTAACCAGATGCTGTTCTCAGTAAACCTGGAAGTAATTGGAACAAAAGGCAAAAAATGCAAGATTTCCAGGTTCTTAGCCGAATATCCGGATATTCACATGTCTATATGTCCCTGCAATCAGATATCACAGGATTTTTTTGATCTTGGTTTGTTCCTGGATTTTTGATGTTTGTTCCTGATTGGTCGGTTCCTAAAAAGAAGGTGACACTTGAGTAGAAGGCAAAAACTTTGTCCTGGGAAGAGGAACTTCATCCTTCACCTGTTTAATGAAGTTTGTGGCAGAAAAATGAAGTTCTGACTTTATTTAATTCCTGACTTTATTTAATGTAAGACTAAATCACATTAAGCAGGTTTACCCTGCATTGGGGGCGGGAAGGCACTGTGCATCCTGGGGATACCCAGGACTGGCCCAGGACTGACCTCCTACCCACTTTGGGTTACTTGGCCTGTGTAGACATGCTTTTAGTCTTCATGGCTCAGTTTCCAGTTCCATTTCCTATCTTTCTCCAAATAGGAGGAACTTCATCCTTCACCTGTTTAATGAAGTTTGTGGCAGAAAAATGAAGTTCCTCCTCCCTTCTTTTCACACTAAGAAGAAAGGAATCATAAGCGAGCTCATGAGGAACAGCACAATTCTTGGCATTTTCTCATATTCAGCCTTTATTTAGCATCTAGAGACAAAAGGAAGGCAATACAACAGCATCCAATAATCCTTAGGGGTCATCTACATAGTCCATTTAATGTTGGGATTGGTCCGGGTGTGCCCATCTTCATCCCACTGCAATGATGGGACAGAGTCTAGACTGGAACCCAGTTCAGCCCAGCTAGATAGCCATGTGTACCAGTGTCATATTTTTGTCATTGTAACAGCAGCCACAGAGCTCCAGAGAGCTCCATGGCTTCAACTACAGCATCAAAAATGACACAGATAAATACCATGCCCTTTTCTCTGCACCACAGAGTGGCAGCCCTGGTCTGTGTGAACAGTGGAGTCAGTTCCTCATGGTAAACAGCCCAAATATTCACACCACCCTGAAGTGTGGAACTACTTCAGAGTTTCAGGAATGCACTGGAACATTCCTGACTTTATTTAATGTAAGACAAAATCACATTAAGCAGTTTTACCCTGCATTGGGGGCAGGAAGGCACTGTGCATCATGGGGATACCCAGGGCTGACCTCCTTTGCACTTTGGGTTACTTGTCCTGTGTAGACACGCTTTTAGTCTTCATGGTTCAGTTTCCAGTTCCATTTCCTGACTTTCAGAAAATAGCATCTCCTTCCTTAAATCCTTCACAAAAACAAATACTGTGTTTTGTAGGACTAAAAATACATCTTCCTCACCTGGCAACATTTCCTTAATGTCATTCCTTGTAACAGAAGGATCCATGCCTTCATTGCTGTGCTTATTTTAACCAGGACTTTTTTTTTACATTTTAAAAGCCATAAAGCCATATTTGTATTGTCTGAAAATGCCAGCCACAGATGCAGGTGAAGCGTCAGGAGAAAATGCTGCTAGAATACAGCCCAGAAATCACACAACACCCCAAAAGTCATATGCTTCATTAGGCACTGGGGGAACCCTTGGTTTCAAATCTTTAATTCCAAGCACTTTAACTGGGTGAGAAGAGTGTTCTTGTTCTTCCAGTCTGTTTGCTTTCTTTCAAAAATGTATGTGATTCAAATCAATATTTCCAGAGAGAACAAGAAGAAATATTATTTTCCACAAGATGACAGCATGCTCAAACTTGCACACCCCACAAATCTTTCACATATCTCACTTTTGAAGAGTGTTTGTTTAAGCTGTACTAGAGGGGATATGAATTGTAGTGTTCAACTTACTAATAGTGGAGGAAAGTAATACAGAGCCATCAAGACCAGAGGCTGTTGAAATCCTTATCATCTATGGATTTGCCTGTTCCCCTTTAAAAGTATTCTAAGGTGGCAGCCAGCACTACGAATTGTGGAAGTACTTCCTTTTGCCTGCATCCAATCTCCGACTATTCCGTTCTAGTATGAAAGAAGGAGAAATGTTTCTTCTGACCCATTTTCTCTGACCATTGCATAATGTTATGTGGGTCAGCGAATCCTGGAGGGTATCGCTACCACTAGTCGTATGCAAAGACTAAAGAGGATGGAGGAAACAGGACACTAGAGACAGATAGGGATCATACAGATCTTGCCAATAACACTGGAAAAGAAGAATGAATTGAAAGAAGGGAAAAGATATGCATATGACAGAGAGAGAAAGAGAGAGAGAGAAGGGGGAGAAAGGAAGGAAGAGTTAAAATGTAGCTCAAAAAATACCCCCAACAGGATTCATTAAATTAGGTATTATTTTATATATAATAAATGCCATTTTAGCCAGCAGAGTTTTGGGTTAGAAACAGAAAACAGAATTTTAATTTGTATACTGGATACATTTTAAGTGCTGCTCAGAAACCTCCTTTAAATTGTTCCTTGCTACATGATAACTTACTGTTTCATACATTTTAATACTAATTTATTCAATTAAGTTAGTGTTACTGTGAGAATTAAGGTGGATTTCAGTGCAATTTTAATTATTACAAATTTCACCCACTGTGTCCAAACAGAGATTAAAAATAGTATAGATCCACTTAACAAAATAATATATAACTGCATGTACACTCTTAATTAGTAGTTTCAACATCAATAAGTACACAAGCATATAATAATAATAATAATAATAATAATAATAATAATAATACTTTATTTGTACCCCGCTCGGTGCCCCCGGTGGTGCAGTGGGTGAAAGCACTGAGCTGCTGAGCTTGTTAATCGAAAGGTCACAGGTTCGATTCCGGGGAGCAGCATGAGCTTCCGCTGTCAGCCCTAGCTTCTGCCAACCTAGCAGTTCGAAAACATGCAAATGTGAGTAGATCAATAGGTACCGCTCCGGCGGGAAGGTAACGGCGCTCCATGCAGTCATGCCGGCCACATGACCTTGGAGTTGTCTACGGACAACGCTGGCTCTTCGGCTTAGAAATGGAGATGAGCACCACACCCCAGAGTCAGACATGACTGGACTTAGTGTCAGGGGACTACCTTTACCTTTACCATCGCCCCAAGGGACTTGGTGCGGCTTACATGAGGCCAAGCCCAAGATATATGAATTTTTGTTCTATTTAAATACTTGATTAGATTATGATATTTTTATGATTCTTGAATATAAATTGATTTAAATGACAAATGACAGATCTGTCTTCTTCAAGGTATGATTGCTACAGAAGCTGCTGCTGCTTTAGAAATCTAATAAGAGCTCTAATCCTTCCAGTTAAGAAAGGTGTTGTTGCTGCATACTACAAGATAGGCCATAAACATCAAATAAACTCTTCATCCAATGTTGAGTAACATTTTGAGGTAAACTTTGCTCACACTGGCAGTTTTCCGAGGCTGCTGAACAGGTTTGGCATATAAAAAGACTGTGTTAAATGTTCTCAATCTGTTGGGAATCTGAATGGCCTTTCTCTAGGAGCGTTTCCTTTCATTTGTGCTCCATGTATCATGAAAAAAGAAAAGGAATGATCTTGGCCATTTAGCAAAAGGGAAAAGATACAAGAACCTAAATAGCAGTAAACCCCATAACTACAAAAAATCAGTTGATTTATTGAAATGTGTCTTTCTCCACAATATATCTGACAAAGTAAAGAGAAATGTTCATATCCATTAAGCGCATAGAGATGACTTTGTTGTTTCTATTGCCGAACATGGACCACCCACCCACCCACCATCACAATATATTAATTCTCCAGCTGGAGTTGCGACAGGGACAAGCCGCGGCTGGTGGGAACCCTTTTGATTTTAAAAATCCATTTTTGCGGATGATCAGAAGTCTGGAGGAGCCCAGCAGCGGTTACCAACACCCTGGAGACTTTTTAATGCTTTTTTTGCAACAATATTCCCCTTACTACTAGTTATATGGTTTCTAACCCCTAAATAAATCCTCAACTTTTGCTTCTTTGTATCTCTCTTTTTTTTTTTTTTTTTTTGTCTTTTCCTCTTGCTTCCACCCTCCTGGTGGCTGCCTGGGCCACTTCGCCCTCATGGCCCCCACGGCCCTCCTCAGCCCTAGAGTGAAGCTTATTCTCTCCCTCTCTCCCTCACTAACTACCCTTCAGTCTCCCTGAACCCCTTTGTCAACCTTCCACCCCCATGGGTGCCCCCAGTATTCACCTTTTGCCAGTACTCCATGCCCAGGGAAATTCATCTAGCTGTCTTCCTGGGCATCATCAACATAAGAAGGACTCAATCACCCATCACCTTTGGGCCAGTCCATCTCTACTTGCCCCATAAACCCTCAACTGTGCAGAGGACAACAGGATCCATTCACAGGGCCACCCGTCCTTTGTTTCAGTAACCTGGACAATAATACTATTCATCACCTGGTATGACTACCAGAATGCCAGGAGGTCATGTCCAATTCTCCAACAATGACATTTCCCCTTTTCCAGGAACTGACCACTTAATCCTATCAACATGGACAATATTTCTGTTCAAAGGATTGAACTGTATAAAAATGTCTGTTTCGCAATGCTACAGTATCGCAGCTTACTTTGGCAGATTGCTGCAGTCTGGCATCACTTCAGCTGATTTAATAAACAACCTTGGTGGTTTCTTCTTCAACTTGGTGAGATTTATTTGGCAATATTGGTCTTCTTCGTCCTCCCAGGCACTTTTTTTTTTTTGTCGTGTCAGAAGCGACTTGAGATATTGCAAGTTGCTTCTGGTGTGAGAGAATTGGCTGTCTGCAAGGGCGTTGCCCAGGGGATGCCTGAATGTTTTGATGTTTGTACCATCCTTGTGGAAGGCTTCTCTCGTGTACCCGCATGAGGAGCTGGAGCAGATAGAGAAAGCTCATCCGTACTCTCTCTGCATTCAAACCTGCAACCTGTCGATCTTCAGTCCTGCCAGCACAGGGGTTTAACTCACTGTGCCACCGCCAGTCCCATGGACCTATAGGACGCCTGTCGTCGGTATCGGTAACCCCGTATTGGGACTCAGTATCCGTACTTCAGGTTTTGCTCTCTGCAACTTGAATCTCACTATCTGCAGCCATTTTACATTGCTCAATTTCATTTCTTAATGCAATATATAAACTATGCATTTTTTTTTTTTACTTGGAGATGGGGGCTGGGATGATTCTGCCTTAGAGGTTTTAGATCAAAGTATGTGTTTCCTGTACCTTTGATTTATGTATAATAAAAACTAACTTTTCAATGTAGATACAATGGATGTAACATTTTAAGGTAAATGTAACAGGATTTTCCCATGTCTAAAAGAGATGCAACTACCTCAAATGCTACAACATACTTACTCCAATCTAGATTTTGGCTACCTTACAGAGAATTATGTCATGAACCCTCAAACTTTGCCATCTAACAAGGGTTGGATCTAGGAGAAAAATCCAATTTATATGTATGGAAAATCAACCTTTAGCATTTCCGTGAACAAGTTCCCAGCCTCATTGGGCAGACACTCCAAAAGAGCTCGAGGTTTTGTCAGCTTCCAGACACACACACACACCCTTGCCTAGTGTGAATGACCATTTTTATGAAGGAAGCCAAATTAGCTAAATAAGACTTCAAAAACTGGGAAAGCAGTAGTCTCTCGTTCTATCTTTGCAGATGTGGGTTTATTTTTGTTTCTTTGGCTGGCTTCATCAACTCACTAAAATCCCAATCGCTAGTCTGCATCAAGTCTGCACCAAGTCTATAGTTGCTAGCTGGGCTGCCAAGAAATTGCACTGCGCAAATAACTGTGTATTCTTGGCAGCCTTAAGAAAAGGACTTGAAAAATACCAGCAGTTAGGAATGGAGGTTTCAAAGGAGTCTAACTGAAGCAAGTGATGGAAGGCATTAACACTGCTGATCCCTTGCCAGCTGTGGTTTTGGAACTGCAGCTGTGTAACAATTCACAGTTGATTGCTTCCTGATGTATCCAAGTCTGCAAGTCAGCAGCAGGAAAACCTAAGCTGCTAAATTCCTCAGGGGTGTGATGTAGCATGAAAAGGGATTATTAGGCATAGCCACTGTCAATATGAACATGGATGGAACAGTACATAGGAAATGGCATTGTTTGGAGTTGGATCATTTTTAATTATGTGTACTTTATACACAAAAGTCACATTTCTTGCTCTAGCTTCCATAGTATGTTGGCTAGATGAGAGGGCTGGAACTGAAGAGTGAGTAGTCACCTAAAATGGGCAGGAGCAGCAGCTTGGACTATGTTTGCATACTGAGCAGAACCACAAGGGTAAAGTTGTAATCCAGTCGATCTCAACCTTTGGTCCTCCAGGTGTTCTGGACATCGGCTCCCACAATTCCTAACAACTCGTAAACTGAACGGTATTTCAGGGAGTTGGAGTTCAAAAAACCTGGAGAAACAAAGGTTGAGAATCACTTATAATAATTCCTTGGAGCAGATTTTACAAACCACCTCATCAGACTGAGTGATTTTACAAACCTACCAGGAATTTAAGATCGTCTGGGGAGGCCCTGCTCTCGATCCCGCCTGCCTCACAGGCGCATTTGGAGGGAAAAGAGACAGGGGCTTCTCAGTGGTGGCCCCTTGGCTGTAGAACTCCCTTCTCAGGGATATTAGATTGGCCCCCGCCCTCTTGACCTTTTGGAAAAGAGTGAAAACTTGGCTCTTCAAGCAAGCTTTTGGAACCTCAGTGTAACCAGATAAACACAATATTATGAAATAATACTGTGTTTATCTGAAATAACGAACACGGAATGGCCTAAACGATGCAAAAGGATAAGGAGTTGAACTGGAAGACACTAATTATTATAGTTTAATTGATTTTATATGGTTTTATTATGTGTTTTAACTGTTTTTAATTTATGTATGTGTGTTGTGAGATCTAATTGTTGCCAGTCTGTACACTGCCCTGAGTCGCCTTTGAGCTGAAAAGGGCAGGGTAGAAGTGCTCCAAATAAATAAATAAATAAATAGATTTTAGCATCCTAGGATGTGTCCACCTTGTCTGGAGGACAAATGGGCTCACTGCCCATCATACGATGCAAGGGAGCTTCCAATGGAAGCTCCTCCAACTGGAGGGAAAGTGTCACTGGATGCCTCCCTCTCAAAATGGGAAGCTTCCCCACAATGGCATTGCTATCCCTATGTGACAGGGAAAGCATTGCTGAGAGGGAGATGTGCACAGTGCAACAGATTTGCCCCACTGCTCCCTCTTTCCTACCCAGAAGCCCAGCAAAGCAGGACACTTTGCCAGGACTTTATCATGAGGTCCTGAGTGTTTTGGGATTTATTTCTGAGTAGACATTTTTGGGTTTTCATGAGAAAGAAATATTCCTTTCTCATTGAGATCAGGAATGTTTGAAACCTAAGGCCTAGACTTAGTTTAGGAAAGGAAGAGGTAGTAGGGATTATATGGCAAACATGTTAGATAATGGAACAGGCCAAAAAATGTTAAAATAAAATCAGCCTGTACTTTATAAATTATAGCAAACCCTCTGATTGTATCACTTATGAAAAGCCTACAGATCACTCCTAAAGAAATGGGTGTGCAATAACATTTTGTTGTTGCGATACATAAACTGCAGTCAATACAACAGGCTACAGTCAAGACAAAATGCAAAGAAATTGTTTTCAATTGGGAAGGGAGGTCAAGCAAGGTTGCATTCTCTCACTTTATCTGTTTAATTTTTCTGCTGAATATATCATACATATTTATTTATTTATTTATTTACTCTATTTGTATCCTGACTTTTTCTACCCCGAAAGTGATTCAAGGTGGCTTTACATATGGCAACTATTCAACGCCTTTGGACAACAAACAGAATAAACTTAAGTTAAAATTAAAATTAAATGCACATTAAAACATATAAAACATTGCATTCACTATTAAAATCACGCCATCCTCAATCATAATTGGGGCAGTTTCCAAGATCAATTGCACATATTTTGAGGCTATTATTGCACTATAGATTAACCTCCAAAGACATGACCCGAGACCCAGTTTTTCACTTTCCTTCTGAAGGACAAGAGGGAGGGAACTACTCTAATATCACTGGGGAGGGAGTTCCACAGCTGATATAAAGCAGATTTGGACTTGTAGGAAGAAGGTGTGGAAAATTGTGGAAGACATTTGTGCAGGCGCTCGTTTTTGGGGTTCCCCCGCCTCACCTGTTGCTTCTGACCACGTAGTCCATCAGCCCACTTTGGTTGGGATTGAATGTTTCCTTTTAAGCTTTTTTATTGTATTTATATTTGAGTTGTTCAGTCATTATGTCATGTTTATTAATGTATGTTTAAATTGATATTTTAATTGTTTAATTTGGTATGTTATGTTTATTACTATATGTGTAATGCAGCATTGCATGCCATGGATTGTAAGCCACCCTGAGTCCCCCACTGGGGTGAGAAGGGCAGGGTATAAATGTAGTATAATAATAATAATAATAATAATAATAATAATAATAATTTCTTGTGAGTTTTTTCGGGCTATAGGGCCTCTGAGGATGCTTGCCATAGATGCAGGCGAAACGTCAGGAGAAATGCCTCTAGAACATGGCCCTATAGCCCGAAAAAACCCACAAGAACCTAGTGATTCCAGCCTTCGACAATACAATAATAATAATAATAATAATAATAATTTAAGAATTTGTTTGCAGAAAACTGCAAAGCCCTTGCTCTACCTTGATATATCTTAACTATCACCTAATGATAAGGGAAACAGAGGGAAAGCATTCAACATGGGACTTCCCCAATGGGACAAAAATACATCACCTAGCTAGCCCATACTTTGGTAGGGTCTGGAACAAAACATCTTAATCATCATATGTTCCAGCCACAACAAATCTCTTATGCTTTCCTGCTTGCCATAGAATCATTCATTTTACTCAAGTCAGCTACAAGGCATGTTATGAAGAATTCATTTGCATAGAACCATGCAGAAAACAAAAGTGGAACAGAGCAACTGGGAATATTTGTTTCTGGTCTTTGTATGACAATTCATATACAGGTAGCTTTCATTAATTTCCATGGGCATGACCCTATGGATTTTCCAGGTGGTGTTCATGTTGACCCTCATAAGTGTAGCTGACGTAAACCCACCCACCCCATCCTCAAAAAATAAAGGAGTAACCATTTTAACAAAATATCATGTGTCACACTTATAATATGAGCTTTCATTGACTATAGCTAATGCCATCAGATGAATGATGTATTTGACAGACATTCACATATGAAATACACATGATGGTTGAATAGTAGAAAATGAGACCAGAGTGAAATTAAGTGCAGTGAAGTACTGACAGTAAGTACTGCTACATTATTAACTGTGGTCATTCAGACGACCATTACAGCTAATTCAAATACCCTGGCTCTAGGTAAGTGCTGCCACATAATCTCTCTGGTGAGAGACTCAAATCCCTTTAATGAATTGTAACTCAGCAGCTCTAATCCCTCTTTGAAGTTTCCTTCCTCTGCCACAACTGCTTTAAGGTCAATGAAAGAATGTCACTCTTGTCAGAGTGGAAGGTTGAAGTGTTCTGTCATGGGTTGTTAAGTACGGCCATCTCTGAGATATGTGTCCATTTATTCCCTTGGGCCAAAATATAGCACACAGAAAGACAGCATATATAACACTGGGGAGTAAGAAAGTAAATGAGCCCTAGATGCCACATAACACCAATCTTACTACAGCTGCATTGGTTACCAATTGAGCACCAGATCACTTTCAAAGTGATGGTACTCACCTTTAAGGCCTTGCATGGTCTGGGGCCGATGTATCTGAGGGACCGCCTCACCCCCTACCAACCCCAGAGATCCCTCCGTCTGAGGACCAAGATCTATTGGAAGTCCCCATTGTCAAGACCTTGCATCTAACAGCAACCAGATGCAGAGCCTTCACAGCAGTGGCACCATCACTCTGGAATACTCTGCCACCTGAAGTCCGTGCCTTGCGAGACTTACCAGCTTTCCACAGGGCATGTAAGGCATACCTGTTTCGACAATCTTTTAATGTTTGATAGTGTTGTTTTTAAATTGTTTTAAACTGTTTTTAAATTTTGTTAGATTTTAGCTAGTCTTGTAAGCCGCTCCGAGCCCCAGGGGAGTGGCGGCATATAAGTTTAAATAATAAATAAATAAATGTCCAAGGATGGTGTTAGCAGGTAAAGAGCTGCCAGAGTAGATGGGTGAACAGAATTAGCTTGTAGTTGTGCATGTTTTCGATAAGTGTGTTTTCATCTTTTGATCTTAGTTGTAATCTGTTTTTAGAAACCGAGAATAACAGTGTAAGCCTATGTGTATTGATGCAGAAGCAGTCCTGTTGTGTCCAAAGGGGTCTACATCAAGATGATATTGCATAAGCCCACAGTCTGCTTTATTAAGAAAGAAACATTCAATTATTAGGGTTGTAGGTTTTTTCAGGCTATATGGCCATGTTCTAGAAGCATCCTCTCCTGACGTTTTGCCTGCATCTATGGCAAGCATCCTCAGAGGTTGTGAGTACCTCACTACCTCTAAGGATGATTGCCATAGATGCAGGCAAAACGTCAGGAGAGAATGCCTCTAGAACATGGCCATATAGCCCGAAAAAACCTACAACAACCCAGTGATTCTGGCCATGAAAGCCTTTGACAATACATTCAATTATTATTTAACATTCTAACCAAAAAGAGATCCACCCCACCTTCATTTATCTGAAATTGATGTGTTGCAATCACTTGTTAAAATGATCCACGAAGCAACTATAGTTATTTCTCCATGTTTGCATATTTGACTTTTGCATATTTAATGAAAAAATGTTCTCTAGGAATCTCTAGGTTCTCCAGTGTGACTCTATGATCAACTTCCAACAGTAGCTGATCAAAGTTATGCTGGAGGATCTAGAGATCCTAGAGAGACCCTCAGATCCTGGGATATAGGGCCTGTCTGGAAGGGCCCATTATTATCTGGAGCAGATTTTACATACCACCTCATCAGACAGAGTGATTTTAGCATCCTAGAATGCTTCCACCCTGTCTGGAGGACGAATGGGTTGCTGCCCATCAGAAAATGCTTTCTATGGAAGCTCCTCCTTCAACTGGAGGGAAAGCATCACTGGATGCCTCCCTCCCAACACGGGAATCTTACCCACAATGGCAACACTTTTGTGATGGGGAAAGCGTTGTTGAGAGGGAGCTACATGTAGTGTGACAGATTTGCCCCACTGCTCCCTCTTTCCTACTCAGAAGCTTGGCAAAGTAGGGTGCTTTGGCAGGGCTTTATGATGAGGTCCTGAGTGTTACAGGATGTACTTCTGAGTAGATATTTTTAGGTTTTCACTATAAGTCACTGGGCTTTCTCATTGAGATCAGGATAATCTGAAATCTAAGGCCTAGGCTTGGTTTAGTAAAGGAAGAGGCAGTAGGGATTAAATTGCAAACATGTTAGATAATGGAACAGGCCAAAAAATGTCAAAAGAAAATCAGCCTAGAGAACTTTTCTCTATGAATCCCCAAATCTAGTGTATTTCTATGATCAAAACATAGCAAATTTTAATTCATGGTTTTTCAGTTGTGTGAGAGCCCAGTGCGTTGTGTGAGAGCCCAGTGCATAACAAACGTGGAGATTTGGCTGAACTCCCACTAAACATAGAAATAGCAGCAAACTATTTATATATTTATATTTTGGTCTGGGTTAATCAGTGTGGAAGTTGAAGATATTGAAAGGGAGGATTTGTAGTGTATATTGCTGATTTGAAACCGTAAGTTCATATCTGAAGCCACTTCAGGTTGTGCAACTTTGCTGTGAAAACATTATTTCAGGAACAGATCCAGCAAAAGGGACAACAGCACTTCTGCTTCAGCCTCTAATTCCTACCAGACACATTCAGTTCTTCCTCTTTCTAGCCAGACAATAATTGAAATCACAAATCTTAACACTGAAGCAACATAGAGAAGGATCTTCAGGGCAAACGGGGGCACTTAATTTTGGGAGGCACTCTGTTTTATGGTTAGTGTGGTCTTTTAATATTGTAATATTTAATATTTTAATATTATAAATTGTTTAATTGGTTTTAAAATCACATTTATGTTTATGTTTTTATTTTTTAAAATGCATTATTTTTTAATTTGTTTTGTTTTGTTGTTATCCACCTTGTGTCCCATTACTGAGAGAAATCTGAAATACTCCAAGATTTGAAATTGCCCACATGAGTGGCTTAAGATAGCGACACCTTTGCTTTTTGATGGTTCAATATGCATTTTATGTTCACGCATAAAATTATTTCAAATGTTGTATTCTAAAATCTGAAAAGAAAAATCCTAAATACTTCTGATCTCAAGTATTTTGGATAAGGGATACTCAATCTGTGAATGAAACAACAACAGTAACATTCATCAATATCAGAGGAGACAGCCCCTCTGCACCCCGTCCAAACTTTGAGGCAGTAATACTCAAAACCATTCAACATCCATATCTGCCATATGGAAAGCAACCACCAGTATTTACAATGACGTTTCTGAAATCATGTGTGTGAGATCAGTAACATACAAACCCAAATGTGGTAGACAGCTACAACCCCCATCCTTGACAAAGAAAGGTCTTCTCGGTGGATAAAACAGTCCAAGAACAATCCATATTAGTTGAGACAATCCTGATCTGGGGCATCTATGTGGAGAAATGGAGCCTGGGGCAGGAAAAGCCAATGAAAGGAGTTTTACATCGGCAAGATAGCAAGGACAGTGTTTGGGGTACATCAGATTACAAGCCCAGAGCTAGCATGATCTTAGTTGCTCCTTAAACACAAACTATTGAGACATAAAGAACTTAAGGTCAAAGGTAAAGAACCAGAGATCTGTCTTTGGGGAGCACCCAAAAACAGTTTTTAGTGAATACCAAAACTGCACGCAAAGAAACACCACAGAATATCTAACATTCACTTGAAAAGTCCCTTTTGAGATTAAGGTCTCTTGCTGGAATTCAATCGCCTTGTTCAGCCAACACTTTACAAGTATGTGACAAGTAGTATCTGTTTCACCAGTGAGGAAGCCACTTTGCACAGAGAATCCACAGCAAAGTGTGGCTGCTTTCTCTCTTCTCACCCTCTAAGGTCAAATAAGGTTAAATCTGATAAAGATTAGTAAACAGAAATCCATTTTATCATAATTGTTGTTTTATGACATTCTTTATTATTCTAATTTATTATTCTCATTGCTTACGATATTGTTATTTTAGTTATTATTACCTCACGTGATTAGCAAGTTATAGGAAACCAGAAGCCCATGTGAGGATGTCTAGACGGATTATAATAAAACAATTAAAATGATGCAGTTAAAGAATGGGGGGTGCTACTTTCCTGCCCTTTGGCCTCCCATCCTCTTGACACGTCTTTGGGAACAAATGCTGCCTGACCCATCCTTGCAGTATTTAGTCTGCAAAGAGTCTTGTGGAGGAGAGCCAGAAATGTGGATGTGATGTAGCTCAGGATGGAAGCTGGCATATTCACAAACTGTCCTGATTTGACAGGAACAGTTCCAATTACTCTTCTGCTGTTCCACTTTTTCGGTTGAGTTTAAAATGTTACATTTTCCTCCTCTCAATTTCCTCCTTTATCCTCAACTTCTTTCAATTGCTGCAAACTAGTTCAAAGTGCAGAATAGTTTTCCCTCAATTTAATCATTGGTGGGAGAAGGCAGGAGGGGATGGGGGGTTGCGGTCTTGCCTTTCTTGTAGGCTCAAGTGAAAGCAAATTCCTGATATCTCTCCTATGACTTCATCACATTTATGAGGTTGTACAGGGCAATTCTCCAGACTTTGTGGCAAATTGGCAGGGCAGCAGAGCAATCTCAGCTTCCCATGTCCCTCCCCACCCACAGTGATGCTTCCCCATCACACACAGGGAAGCATTGCTGTGCTGTTTCCCCCCACACTGGCCCTGTTGTTTCTTACGAACACGGGAAGCCTCCCATGTTCTGGGTGCAGTGTTGTAGGACAGTTGCATGCCAGTTGATCCATGGGGCTCCACCGGAATTCAGAATGCATCATGTGTGGGTTCTGTGGATCATCTGGTACGCAAGCATCCGACAATGCTTGCAGACCTCCCCCCCCCATGTGATGAAGTCCCCAGTTTGTCTCTTCTTCCTCATTAATAACTTTTACCATCATGACCACACTCTAATGTTGCCTGGCTCCCTGTACCCTGGTTTTCGTTGAGAGTGTATGGCCTAGTACTGGTCAGAGAAGCCAAAGGCATAATTAGCTCTGACCAAAGTCATGGTAAATTTTATTATTGTAAAATCACCTACAGACAACAGAGGTGAGCAACCTCTGTCTCCCCTCCTGGCAACATGTACCTGCTATCCTACTGCCTACAGCTGCACTGCATTTTTTTTATAAAGGAAAGGGGGAGGGTAGCCCTTCCTTGGCTTTTGGAGCAAATTTGTCAGGATGGTGACAAAGGCTGTCCAAACAAGCGTAGTCTGCTTTGAACCCAAGGGCTACATGTTGTCTACTCCGGGTGAGAACTGGATTCATTGGATGTATACCCCTTCTTTCTCTTCAAAGTCAAACTTAGGGCAGCTCTAGGAAAAGGTGGGTGGGATGTGCACAACAGATTGTTTGTGCTAAGGAACTAAGCCTGAAGCAGCCCTCCAGCCCCTTATTGGTTCTCCAGGTGATCCGTTAGCCTGGCCTGGAAGGTGAGCGGCACTCCTCTCTCTGTCTCTTGCCTCAAGCCTGCCTAAGGCAAAAGAGAAAACAATGCTACGTAGAAAAATTGCCTGGACTGACAGCTGAATATTTCAATACTGGCAAAAGCCAGGATTTTTCATTACAATGGAAGGAAGCAGACTATTTTAGGGGGTTCACCAGGGAACTCTGATATGTCACTTAATCAGGCTAAGGACCTTGGGCTGGATGCATCCCTCCAAGATCATTTAACTGGCCCTCACCCTAAACCTTGGATTTAGGATTGCCCTAAGTCTGAAACTACTAGAATGCGCATAACAACAACAATTCTAAGAATGCCTGCCATAGATGTGGATGAAATGTCAGGACAGAATGTTTTTTGGAATATGGCCACACAGCCCAGAAAACTCATAGCAACCCAGTGATTCTGGCCATGAAAGCCTTCAACAACACAATCCTAAGTAACTTGACTATCTCTCCAGCCAAAAACAGGTCCACACTTCCCACTGAAACACTGGTAAGTTTATGCTGGTTAAAACTGTTCTTCATTGGTGGTAGCCCCCCACCTGTGGAATACGCTTCCCAAGGCAATTAGATCATCGTCATCCCTCCTCATATTCAGAAAGAAGGTAAAATCATGGTTGTGGGACCAGGCCTTCGGGCAGTCAGGTTAAAGGACAATGGATAATATTTGACTATGGCTTGGAATGGATTTGGATAAGTGACGCAGAGTAATCATTAGTATATGGCTAGATAAATAGCCACCAGACTGGCAATAGCTAAATGGATCGTAAGTATACTGTTTAATGTTTATTTTAATGTTCATGGTTTTAATTGTTATTTTTGCTATTGTATTTTATGAAGCGACTTTGAATTGTTGCCAATTGTAAGTCGCCCTGAGTCCCCCTAGGGGTTGAGAAGGGCGGGGTAAAAATGTTCTAAATAAATAACTAAAATTTTGAATATTGTATTGTTCCTTCATGGGTTTTTTGCACTACAAATAAGGTACGTGCAGTGTGCATAGGAATTCGTACACTTTTTTTTCAAACTATAGTCCAGATCCCCAACAGTCTGAGGAACTGTGAATCAGCCCTCTGCTTAAAAAGTTTGAGGACCTCTGCTCTACGCTGTATAATTGACACCACTGTAGTTGGGTGAGGACCATCACTCTTTGGCAAAGAAGGCTACAGACCTTGCACAACTCACATGATTCCATAGCCCTGACCCATGGCTATTACAGTGGTGTCAAACTGTATTAATTCAACCATGTTGATGCACCCTAACAATGAGGAATGCCAGAACCCCTCCTCTTTCTTCCTTATATCAGATATCTATAGCCATGTCAACTATCCTGGTTTCTGATACTTTATCTGTCATGGCAAAACTCACCAGCTTCACTGTTGATGATGATGATGATGATTTCCCTCATCTACATTCCAATGAGTCATATTCCAGATTTCGGTGTTATCTTCAACTTGATCCCTTTTTCCTTTGCACCACAACTTTGCTGTTTCCTGATCCTGATTACCCCCACACATTGCTCATTTTCCGCTAATCTCTACCACAATGTTAACTAAAGCCATCGATGGCCAACAAGCCTGTGCTGCTAAATTATAATTTTTCGCAACCCATTGAGATCTTTTCCTGCTACATCAAAAAGGCTGATTGGTCAGAGAATAATGAGGATAGTAGGGCTGTAATTATGCTGCAGGGCATCACGGCTGGATAATCTCAATTATTCTGCTTAAATCAAAGCGTGCTCTCGGGGACCCCAATACATGGAGATGAGATTGGGTGTGACAGAACTGACAGTCTTATCCAGAGTACATCAATGCTATTTATTTGCTACCACAGAAAGGATCCATTACAAGCTGGTTATTAACCTTTTTTTCAATCATAAGTACTCCAGGCAGAACAAGTATACATTTTTAATTAGAGAAAGCAATACTAGTAATTCTGTTAGCCTTGCCAATGCATGTGAATATTCATCAAGGATATTGTGCTACCCAGAGTTAATTTCCAGATTCACAAATGTAATCATTATTTTCGTAGCTAATTAATTGGTAAGAATGACCGATGAAAGCAATATTCTGCAATCAAATCAGTGTGACTTTTGTTTGTAAAAGAAATGTGCTAAGAATAGCTAGATTTTCCATTGGAAATGGGGCATCGACCATTGGTCTACTTCTGCATCCAGGTACCCCAGGTACCCGAAACTATCTGCTTTTCTGAGAAGTGCAGCCTAATATGCAGACTTCTGTAACTTCCTCCCATTTCTTATTTTAGGATTTTTAATATTACTTCTCCCTCACGGTTTTATTTAATACCGTGTCAGATGGTATGTTCTGGAGATCTTGGAAGCTTGCCAAATGTTTTTTGACTTTTGAGTTGGCTTAATCACAGCTGATAAGAAATCTCATTCCTTGTGGGATTTTTCTTTTGAGTAGCATTGGCTACTTTGGTTTTTGCTTTCTGTTAGTCCACATTCTGTATAGAGTTTTGTGGGGGAGTTTGGTTAATTCATATTGCATTTTTAGGGCCTGGATGTGACATCATTTAAAAATAAGGTCAGAGTTCTAGAGGAAGGATTTAAGATCCTTGGGTTTAAGTATATAATATAATTTAGAACTTTTCTATTCCAAAATCTGGAATTGTGGTACCTTAGCAAAATGGAAATAAAAAAGATATTCTTGCATCTAAACATAAAAATATATCTCATTCTTGTTTTAAAGGTAAAGGTAAAGGTTTCCCCTGACATTAAGTCTAGCCATGTCTGATTCAGGGGGGGGGATGGTCATCTCCATTTCTAAGCCAAAGAGCCAGCACTGTCCGTAGACTCCTCCAAAGTCATGTGGCCAGCAGTTACCTTCCCACAGAAGCGGTACCTATTGATCTTCTCACATTTGCATGTTTTCAAACTGCTAGGTTGGCAGAAGCTGAGGCTAAAAGTGGCAGCTCACCCCTCTCCCTGGATTCGAACCACAACCTTTTGGTCAGCAAGTTCAGTGCTGTGCCACCAGGGGCCCTCATTCTTGTTTTACCATGAATGTAAAGCTTCATGGTGCATATGCATTACTTTATTTACATCTTTACAACTATCTTGTATTATTGCACTATCAGCTTATCCAGTGACATCACTATGGGAGTACTGGAGCACCAGGTGATAACCATCAAGGGATATGACACCAAAATGCCTGTCTTTAAACTGTTTGTGCAGCAGTGTTTCAGCAGAAATGTATTTTTGTAAAAAAATAAATATATCCCTGTAGGAGATATTTCTCATAGCCCAAGGTTACATGTACAGTATCAATATATCTATAAGCTAAATCTTTATGCTGATTTGCTTTTTGGACCTTTTGGTGCACCTGCTCTCTGGCCAAAGCTATCACTATCACCCATTAAAAGTGACACTTCAAAGACATATTTTTTCTTGCACATGCTGTTGTTTTAGCTGCTGCTTTATATATATACTAGCTGTACCTGCCACACGTTGCTGTGGCCAACCTTCCCTCCCTCTTTCTCTCCTTCTTTCCCTCCTTCCTTTGCTCCCCCTTTTCTTCCTTCCTTCTGTTTTTTCTTTCCTTCCTTCCTTCCTTCCTTCCTTCCTTCCTTCCTTCCCTCCTTCCTTCCTTCTCCACCTCTTTCCTTCCTCCCCGTTTTCTTTCCTTCCCTCTTTCTTTTCTTTCTTCCTTCTCTATCTCTTTCCTTCCTTCCTTCTCTCTTTCCTTCTTTCTTTCTTCCCCTCCCTTTCTCTCCTTCTTTCTTTATTCCTTTCTTTCTTGCTCTCCTTCCTTCCCTCCCTTCCTCTTTACTTCCTTCCCTTTTTTCTGTATCGTCATTTAGCTTTCCCTCATTTAGCTTTTGTGGGTTTTAAGTCCTTTCCGTTCTTTTGGGGGGGGGGGGGTTATGAGTGATGGTCACTTGTTGGTCTGTTAGGGGTGTAGTGGCCAAATTTCATATCAATTTCATCCAGTGGGAGGAGGATAGGAGCAGGAGGGGGAGGGAAGGATCAGGGCAGTCGCCATGTATCTTGCCTTCCTCCTGGCATAGGGATAGGGCAAGCAGCCATGTCCTTATACTGGGAGGACAACCTGAGGATGACCTGAGCCCTGCCCTGTTCGCTCTTGGCCCCGTTCTCTCCCGGACCGTACCCCTCCCAGGCCTGCCCCGCCCAGCATGTGCCTGGCCCCCCTTCCTCTTGGCTGGGCCCATAACGCAGCCCCAAGACCACATTGTTTGCCCATGCCTGATCTAGAGAGTTACAAGTGGCCCGCCTCTGAGCTAAACCTTTCCATTCCAGAATTCTAGGGACAAGCAGTATGACTGAGGTTTCTGTCACTAAACTTGAAATACCAAGATTATTCACATGCCCAGCCATTAGATACAAAGTCACCACCTCTGTAGCAACACCAAACCAATGTTGCTGAAGATGAGATCAGCTCTATGATGCAATCATTCTTTCATTTTGTCTCTGGACATGTTCTAGCCTTTGGGAAAACATACTTCTGACACGTTGGTTGCTCAATTTGGCTAGATTACTCATAATCAACATTTGACTTAAAGCAGAAGTTATCAGTCATCGAGGCGTGTTGCTTTGGAAACAGTCCACATTTGAAGAAAACAAAAAAAAACTTCCCTTGTTTCTCATTGAGGGCTTTTATTTGTATCCATCTAGTTAATTAGATCGCCATCTCCTTGGCAACCAAAAGACAAATAATAAATCTTACCTGACTTATCTATCTTTTTTAGATCTCATGTCTGTGATTCATTTTAGTCTCACAAAGCAAAACAGAAATAGCAACATTGCTTGCTGTACAGAGTTCATGTTATTTGTCAGCCTACAAGACATGTGTGTGCGTATACATACAATCTTTGATGTTTTGAGAACCTGTTAGAACCATATTGGTGAACATACAGTAAAGCTCACGGTCTGATCTATGGTATTTTATAGATGTCATTTATTATTATTTTTTCATCCCCTGAAGTTACATATAAACTCTGCCTTTCCTCCAAAGAGCACATATGGTTGTCTTGGGACTTCATCACACACAATAAAATTAGGGTTTCTACACATTTAAGAAATGGCTGCTGGCGGAGCCCTTCATACAATGCAACCTTGTACTGTAGGTTTCAGGTAGTTCGCCATTTCTAAAGTGTGTTTTTTTCCAGATGATTCCTAAGTCAATTGGCAATCGACCTCATTTTAAATTCCCCATTTAGAGACGGATAAAAATGTCAAATTTAACATTTAATGGGCCTCATGTAAGCCGCCCCGAGTTCCCATCAGGGAGATGGTGGTGGGGTATAAATAACATTTATTATTATTTATTATTATTATTAATTCTGCATTGCCCACATGTAAAAATAACGACGACATCATTCTTTAGGGAGGAGCTGAGATGAGCAGTATGGATTCCTTTATTCCGCCATAATATTTTTTGGGACTGAGGAGGAAGGACCAATAATTTATATCTTTTTGTTATCAATGTAAGTTCAATAGTTACCTTTTGAATTGAGACATCTGTACTTATAAAGATAAATTATAATATAGAATAGAAAAAATGCCATTTAATGATCTTGTGTTAAAAAGTACTTCCACAAGAACAAACACAGATGATTTTTTTTCAAGTAAAAGTAAATGGGGAGGAGACAATGGGAGGAGAAATATGTCGAATGAAGGAAAAGATGTGATGGGGGTAGGAAAATCAGTCATTTAATTTCCAAACTGGGTGTTGCTAAACCTAAGGGAAAAACAGTGATCCTGAATGTTTTACTTATTGCATAGGATGAAGTCCTTGCTCCTTTCCTATTCATCTTAACAAAGGTAAAATTTATTAGGGACGAGAGACAGGGCCTTCTCAGTGGTGGCCCCTTGGCTGTGGAACTCCCTGCCTAAGGATATTAGATGGGCCCCCTCTCTCCTGACCTTTCGGAAAAGATTGAAGACCTGGCTTTTGAGCAAGCGTTTGGAACTTCAGTGTGACCAGATAAACTCAAATAGGTATATGAACACGGAACGGCTAAGACAATGTAAAAGGATGAGGAATTGAACTGGAAGACATTGGTTTTACAGATTTATATAGTTTTTATTGCTTTTATGGTTTTATATGTATTTATGATGTAATTTAATTGCTTTTAACTGAGATACGTACATGTGTGTGTGTGTGTGTGTACACACACACACACACACGGCATCTAATTGTGCCATTTCTGTATGCCGCCCTGAGTCTCCTTCGAGTTGAAATGGGTGGGACAAAAATCACGTAAATAAATAAATAATAAAATGGGCGGGGGAGACATTGACTAGTCCAAGGACACCAAGTCAGTTTCATGACTCTGGGAAAATGGAATCTCTCAAGTGCCACTCCAAAACTCTGAGCAATGTTTCATTATATGATGGAAACTAAACACCTTCATCTTTTTTATCGACCCTGTACTATTGAGAGATATCTGATACATATATTTATCCTGGTTTTTTTTAAAAAATAAAACAATTTCTAACATAACATTTTATATCAGGAAAAGTGTCATATACATGTATTTGCGGCTGTCATTCAGAGAGAGTTAATGTGTAGTGGTTTGAGTGCTAGACTTGGACTCTGGGAGACCTGGCTGTCGTTTGAGAATTCGCACTCTCTCGGCATCAAAGGAAGTAAGTGGTATGAACACGCTCCATGAAAATCTTCCAAAACAATCCCATAACAGGGTTGCAGGCTATAATGCACACAACAACAACTGCAATCAGGAATATTACATGAATCCCCACCCCCACCCCAGGAATATAGTTTCCAGTTTTGCATTAAACAAAGCAGGATGCAAATTATATATCTCAAAGTGCTAGTAACTGCAATGTTTGTTAATATCCAATTGTGACTGCTTCTTGGAGATCCCTAGATGTTTCTTATAGGTCTTTTTCATATATACCTTCTACTACTCTCAATACTTATATACATGAAAATCCCATTCAGGCATTTCAGTGAATGTCTGTAGATTAGAATTGAAACATACATTCTGAAAAAAACACCCTAAATATGAATATATGAAATGCATAAGAGAGATTGCAGCAGATTTGAGGACACCATATGTCTTCAAAGTGAGATAGGATGGGTGACAGGACATGAACAGCTATTGACCAATCAACTTGAAGATGATGTTTGAAAAGGCTTCATAGTAAAACATTACACATTCAGTCTTAGAAATGTTACATTTATTTAAAACCATCATAGGCTTCTCAAAAATAAATCAATCTAGACTGATATATCTTTTTTAATGGAGCTGCAAACTTCATAGATCAGGAAGGTGCTGTGGATGTGGCATAGCTTTATTTCAGTTAGGCTTTTAACAACCTTCCTGTGATATTCTTGCAGACAAGCTGGCACAATGTGGGTCGGCCAATGCAATTGCAAAGCAGATTTGACAAACCAAATGCAAGTGTGCTCATCAATGAGCATCCTGGAGAGAAGTGTCTGGATCTGGTGGTGTTCAACATCTTTATAAATGACTTAGATGATGGAATAGAGAACATGCTTATCCAATTTTCAGATTACACCAAATTAGGAAGGCTAGCAAATACCCCAGAGGACAGGATCAGAATTCAAAAGAGATTGAAGGGACTGAGCCAACACTGATAAAATTAATGTCAAGAGGGATAAATGTAAAGTAGGAAAATGTTGACAGAAAAATGAAATATGTACATACAGGATTGGTGACACCTAGTTTAATAGCATTCATGTGAAGATGATCATGTGAAGAGTATCAGTAGACTGCTTGCCAAATATGAATCAACTGTGTGATGTGTTGACTAAAAAGCCAATGCAGTTCTAGGAGAATAATGTTTTTACTGAATGAAGAAATAGTCATGTGATGATTCCAAAAAGATAAGGTCAAGCTGAAAGATAGAGGAAGATGACCAAGAGTCAGAAATATGGCATGAGGACTTAGGAAACTGGATATGTTTAGCTTGGAGAAGATAAGACCGAGAGGTGATGCTATCTTTAAATATCTAAGGCAAGTCATGTAGAAGGTGGAACAACCTTGTGTTCTGCTGTTCTAGAAAATATTCAGATTATAAGACAAGAGATTTCATCTTAGTATGAGGAAGAATTTATGCTGTTCAACAGTAGCATAGATTCCCTCAGGTGGTGATATATTCTCCTTCTTTGGCGACTATTAAAAAACTATTGCATGGCCATCTTTTGGAAATGCTTTATGGATTCCTACAAAGCAAGAGGTTGGAATGTATAGTAGTTGTGGTCCCTTCCAGTTCTGTGATTCTGTAGAGGGAGTGATTTGGACACATATTTTCCTGGTAGGTATCTATTGCAAAGTAAAAAAAAAAGCCCCTCTTGTTATTATTAATACTTGAATTATACAAGGATAGAAATGAAGCAGCTTCAGCCTCTTTCCATCATTCCCAATGCTCAGCCATGAAAATCCACTGGAATCTTGGGCAAGACTCAAAGACCAGGGA
Source organism: Anolis sagrei (assembly GCF_037176765.1). Lineage (NCBI taxonomy): Eukaryota > Metazoa > Chordata > Lepidosauria > Squamata > Anolidae > Anolis > Anolis sagrei. The sequence continues at coordinate 144,472,311 of NC_090023.1, read as the reverse complement.
CCTTATCACATTGGCATATGGATTCACCACATACCATAGCTAACCCGTGAGGTCCCGGTGGGAGGCATGGAGAACCCATCGCCCCATGCTGCCTTCATCCCATAAGGGGAAGCAATAACAACACATAGTTTGGGCCTGTATTCACATTATTATACTTCAGAAAATATATAGCAGGTTTGGCATTTGGGGATTTGATTATTCACAGGTTTGATTAAAGAGTTATCTCTAAAAATCTCTAGCTTCTTTAGTGTGACTCCTTGAACAACTTCTGACAATAATTGACCATAGAGACATGATAGAAGACCTAAAGAGAGCATGATGGAAAACCTAAAGAGAACATCTTCCTAGGAATCTCTATGTCTTCTGTTGCATTTCTATAGTTGACTTCTGGTGAGCTGGTAAGGTCACCTTAATGTTCCCATAAGTCAGAAATGACTTGAAGGCACAATAACAACACATAGTTTGGGCCTGCATTGACATTATTATGCTTTGGAAAATATATAGCAGGTTTGACATTTGGGGATTTGATTGTTCACAGGTTTGATTAAAAAGTTATCTCTAAAAATCTCTAGCTTCTTTAATGTGACTCCATGCATAACTTCTGACAATAATTGACCATAGAGACATGATGGACAACCTGAAGGGAACATCTTCCTAGGGATCTCTATGTCTTCTGTTGCATTTCTATTGTTGACTTCAGATGAACTGAAGGACCAGAAGATTCCTAGAGAAATGCTGTCAGATTTTTTTTAAATTGATATTTTATTTGTGTGTTTTTTTTCTTGCTTTTATGAAGGCTTCTTTGCCCCTTATCCCAGCAGATGTGGAAGACCGACTATATATCTCTTGGGGTGACTGGATGTTTCATGTTGAAATGTGAATGAGCTTGCATTACTAAATATAACACTATCCAATATTTTGCCTAATCCATTAAAAAATAAGTCGTAGAAAGAAATTACCTGCAAGTCTTTAAAATACATTTGCAGTGTAATGTTCCTTGCATAGGACTGTAGCTGGACCGTAATGGCCATAAAGTTAGCCAGCTGAGCCAATTATGAGGGATGAAAAAATTGCAATCCTTTGATATCAGTGGAACCAGAAAATGCTCCATTCACACTTTGCATATCTTATTTTAACTGAGGCACTTTTAGACGTTCCTTGGACAAGCAGACCTTTTCCTTGGGTTTTACTTTCACCAAATACACAGATAAGGTTTTATCAGATTTTCTTTTGTTGTTGTTTCACAAATAGACCCAGGTTTGTCACAAGATTAAACTAGTTTCTCCCACTGAAACAGATTGTGCTGTAGAAGATAACTTTACAACAGCCCATTTAAAATAGCATATCATTTAAACCAGTGGTTTCCACCATTGTTCTCTCAGGAAACCCTTTCCAATGCAGATTGGCACAGAAAACCCGACACATCATCTCATTCACCTACAACTCACCTTTCAGCCATGCCATGATTTCCCACCATTCATTAGGCAGACTGCTCATAATAATGACAATAACAATAAGCCATCCATTGCACTTTCATCAAATTTCAAGATACTATATCACCATCTTAGAACACTTATAAAGCATGAAAGCATTGGGTCAAACATACTGGTGAGAACAGAAATATTGAGAAGTACTGTTTGTATGAATAGTTAGATCAGTGGTTCTCAACCTTCCTAATGCCGTGACCCCTTAATACAGTTCCTCATGTTGTGGTGACCCCCAACCGTAACATTATTTTCATTGCTACTTCACAACTGTAATTTTGCTTCTGTTATGAATCATCTTGTAAATATCTGATATGCAGGATGTATTCTCATCCACTAAATACTCGATACACCCAAATTTGAATACTGGTGGGGTTGTGAGGAGGATTGATTTTGTCCTTTGGGGGTTGTAGTTGCTGGGATTTATAGTTCACCTACAATATCAAAAAGCATTCTGAACTCCACCAATGATGGAATTGAACCAAACTTTGGGACATAGAGCTCCCATGACCAACAGAAAATACTAGAAGGGTTTGGTGGGCATTGACCTTGGGTTTTGGAGTTGTAGTTCACCTACATCCAGAGAGCATCGATACATCTGGATCAAACTTGGCACGAATACTCAATATGCACAAATGTGGACACTGGTGGGTTTGGAGAAGATAGACCTTGACATTTGGGAGTTGTAGTTGCTGGGATTTATAGTAAAGGTTGTCCCCTGACATTAAGTCCAGTCATGTCTGACTCTGGGGTGTGGTGCTCATCTCCATTTCTAAGCTGAAGAGCCAGCGTTGTCCAAAGACACCTCCACGGTCATGTGACCAGCATGACTGCATGGAGCGCCGTTACCTTCCCGCCAGAGCAGTACCTATTGATCTACTCACATTTGCATGTTTTTGAACTGCTAGGTTGGCAGAAGCTAGGGCTGACGGCGGAAGCTCATGCCACTCCCCGGAATCGAACCTGCGACCTTTCGGTCAACAAGCTCAGCAGCTCAGCACTTTAACCCACTGCGCCACCAGGGGCTCCGCTGGGATTTATAGTTCACCTATAATGTTCTTTGATTATAGGGGGGTGGGATTTATAGTTAACCTATAATCAAAGAACATTCTGAACTCCACCAATGATAGAACTGAGTCAAACTTCCCACACAGAACCCCACGACCAACAGAAAAAAACGTGTTTTCTAATTGTCTTTGGCGACCCCTCTGACACCCCTTCACGACCCCCCCCCAGGGGTCCCAACCCCTAGGTTGAGAAACAATGACTTAGGTGAACACAAAAAAAATCTGCATTTAGTGTCCTAGAGAGAAGAACTGTAAAAGCTTCAGCTTTAATCATGAATGTTTCCACAGTGCAAACTGTTTTAAGTCTCCAAGGATGTTTAGAAGGAAAGGAGATGGCTTTCCATTAATATTACTTTCTCCTTAATTGAAATCACCGTATGTCCTGATCATAACAGCTGACACAACCTGGACTAGTAACAAATAGAAGCTTTTAGCTATGGAACTATTTGTCTTCTCTGGGGATTTGTGCTGCTGCTGTCGTAATTCTTTCCTGCGACAAAGAAATGAAAAGACCAAATTTAGAAACGCAGGGTGGGACTTGAGCCAATATCCTTCCAAGAAGTGCAATGAAACCTTCAGCTTTATTCAAAAATCAGCCTTCACAAACATAATTTTATTTCTCCCTGGGTGTCTTCCCCGATTATAGTTTTAGCTTTTGGGGGGGGGGGGTGTAGAAATAATGAAACAATGAGGTGACGCAGAAGGGAAAGCAGAAAAGGCGGGGTTTAATCTGTTATTTACAATGAAATAATAACATCCTTGCTATTAATAAATGCAAAGGTCCATCTATTTATATATTTTTCCAGCTAAAGTGAGAAGGAGGAAAGAGAAACATTCTTGCAAATTCATGCAGGGTATTCTCTGTAGAGCTTCTGTGAGTATGGCAAAAAATCTGTGTCTCTTACATAAAAGGATTGTCCTAAAATGACACCTGGTAATTCAGACTGTATTCATATAATCTAGTTTTCTAGTATCGGAAGATGACATGCACTGCTTTTTGATTATATGGAGGCAGAGAAAGGCCACAGGATTGTACCTGATTATGTTAATAGGATATACACATAGAATTGCATTAATGGACCCAAGACTAATCAAGCAGCATTATGTAAACTTGGTATCTCTGTATTCAGATGCTTTTGATAATCACTCAGAGGCGGCCCTAGGTAATTTTCAACTGTAAGCAAACAGTATTTTGGTGCCCCACCCACCCCAACCAATCACTGATATATATACAGTATTTTCTGTTCGTCGTGGAAGTTCTGTGTACCATATTTGGTTCAATTCCATCATTGGTGGAGTTCAGAATGCTCTTTGATTGTAGGTGAACTATACATCCCAGTAACTACAACTTGCATATGTCAAGGTCTATTTTCCCCCAAGAACGCCTCAAGAGTGCCCCTGGGCAAATTCAACTATACTGCAAATGCTTACTTTGCGTAATGGGTTGAGCCGCCCCTGTAATCACTGCCTCCCAGTCCTCCCAGTTAGCAATGCCAGCATGCAACCATACCCCAGATAATGCAAAAAAAAAGAACCATTTGGAAACTAGAACTCAATTACTGGGGGCTTTTAGGTTTGCCAGGATGAAAACTGGAGAAGCTTGATGTAATGGCAGTGTAGAAGAAGGAATTTCAACAGGAGTTGCTTGTTACCTGATTGCACTACAAGCAACAACCTGCTGAAATTTCCTCCCCTACACAACCATTAAAAGTAGAGGAGCTCTCTCTAGTTTTCAAATTGAAAAGGCGATGTCTCGTTTTTATGGATCAGTCTTTTATTCATCATTCTGGCCAATATGGATCAAGAGGCTTATAAACTGTGGATTGGGAGAATCGAGTTGGGAGTCTCTATGCTGCTATTCAATAAAGATGGTTACATAATTAAGTAGTGCATGTAGCATTCCAGCCTCTATCTTTGCATACCTTGGGAGCACACTGAATGTGAAGAACCACATACCTTATCTTTGGGTGGCCCTGTTTTGCTCCCTAATGGGAAGTATTTAATAGGCACTCAACTACCCAAGTTATTTTTAGGGCTAATGCGTAAATCTTTTTTAACCTTTAACTCTTATTTTTAAAATATTAAATGTAATTATTAATTAAACATTTAGGAATATCAAATGGAAAATAGAAGTATTTAGGAAAGACCACTCTTTGACAGATATATAAAAATGTATTTAAACCGCAAAACTGCAGAACTTACTGACCAAAAGGTTGGCAGTTCAAATCCACAGAGTGGGGTGAGCTCCCGTTGTTAGGCCCAGCTTCTGCCAACCTAGCAGTTCCAAAACATGCAAATGTGAGTAGATCAATATGTACTACTCCGACAGGAAGGTAACAGCATTCCGTGCAGTCATATCAGCCACATGACCTTGGAGACGTCTACGGACAACGCTGGCTCTTTGTGTTAGAAATGGAGATAATAATAATTATTATTATTATTATTATTATTATTATTATTTATACACCACCACCATCTCCCCAAGGGGACTTGGGGCGGCTAACATGAGGGCAAGCCCAAAAATAATACAGCAAAATAGAAATAAAACAAAACAACAAAATACATAAAATAACAGAATAACATAAACAGTGCAAGATAACATAATAAAAATCAAACACAAAGGGCGGGCCAAATGCATGAACTAAAATGTTAAAAGCCTGGATGAGATGGGAATAAAAGAGTGTATAAAAAGTGTATTTATTTGGGAGGAGCCCAAGAAGGGGGGGCAGTGGGGATTGACCTTTATTAAGGACAGGGGAAAGAGCAACATGAGGACCACTATAAAAGCAAACAAAATGGGTTAAATGGTCACTCTCCGAAGGCACAGCGGAAAAGCAAAGTTTTTAGATTTTTCTTAAAGGCTGCTAGGGTGGGGGCTTGCCTAATCTCACCAGGTAATGAGTCCCAGAGCCGGGAGGCCACAGCGAAGAAGGCTCTTTCCCTCGTTCCCACAAGTTGTGCCTGTGATAGAGGAAGGGGCAGAAGGAGAGCCTCTCCAGAAGATCGAAGAGATCATGCACGTTTATGGTAGTATATACGGTCACAATGGTAGGCGGGTCCCAAACTGTTCAGGGCTTTATAGATGAGTATCACCCCCCCCCCCACCTGCCCCCCCAGAGTCAGACTCAACTAGGCTTAATGTCAAGGGGAAACCCTTACCTTTTATTTACAGAAGAAAACAACGTGATTGTATTGATTCAATCTAAAAAAAATCAATACGGTTTTTCATTGTGCCACATTGTTAAATGCTACATTTCATGTCTGCATATGGGATTTAATATATGCATAGAAGTATGAAAGCAAGTCAAGATACAAAGGGGTACTTCAAGTATTGAGTATCCAGAATTCAATTCATATTGATTTTCTGTAAGTTTTAACAATAGTCATGCATACTCTGAATATGCTGCATGGGCATACTATAAATTGAGCATGGTGGAGCAAAGTTAAACCTGATGGTCCTTCATAATAATAATAATAATTATTATTATTATTATTATTATTATTATTATTATTATTTCAAACCCTAGAACCTTAGAGTTGGGAGGAACTACAAGGGCCCAGTTCATAGAGATACACAAGTCAGTCTACATCTCTGAATAAATCATCACTTGTGAAAAGCTTCCATAGCTTGGAAATAAGGTACCCGGATGTCTATCATAGCACCATTTCAAATGAAACTGAATTGCTATATCTATTTACTAAGGCGTCAACCCTAAGGAATTCTGAGATCTGCTTGTAAATAAACCTGTTTAGAGTTGGAGTGCCTGAGAAGTTCTTTGGATTGTGACAGCTCTTGAGTAAGAGTGACCATAAATGGTCAATTCAAGCCAGGGTGTTCGCTCTTGTGACTTTTATATACAGAGGCAGAAAAAGAGCCAAGAAATAAGCTTATTGTCTGGAGGTCCTTAGGCCAGACTGCTGCTACTATTTTTGAAACTGGCCTCGCTAATCCACTTAGCCAAGAAAAACCTTCACCCTCTTTTGTTCAGACGGATTAAAAGCTCTCTTGTTTATATCTGTATATCCTCCCATTGCTTTCAGGAATAAAAAGGAGGGGGAAAACATTGTAAAGTGAAATATTAAATGGAAATAGTTCCTTCAAAGCTGAACATGCTCAGGTTCTTAAAGCAAGCTGGACCTCTGTATCTTCCAGCTTGAATGAAGCAGGTTCCTCTCCTGGCTTTCTGTCTGTAATATAACCAAGTAGATTCACAATGTTTGTAGAAAACAACAAAATGGTAATCGGTTTCCAAGAAAGTCATATCATTGCCTTAATGTGAAAAAAAAATCCTAGCAAAGTGTTGTGTAAAACCAAATTAACCAAAATAACAATCCATGAGTCAACAAGTTCCCTTGAACTTCTTTTTGAAAGCATGCATCCACTTATTTATGTATTGCATTATAAAGTGCCCACCCTGTCACCAAACCCAGATTTACATGCAAAATCAAGACAATTGCATTTTTTTTGGTCGTGTCAGGAGTGACTTGAGAAACTGCAAGTCGCTTCTGGTGTGAGAGAATTGGCCGTCTACAAGGACGTTGCCCAGGGGATGCCTGGATGTTTTGATGTTTTATCATCCTTGTGAGAGGCTTCTCTCATGTCCCTGCATGAGGAGCTGGAGCTGATAGAGGGAGCTCATCCGCACTCTCCCTGGATTCAAACTTGCGACCTGTCAGTCTTCAGTCCTGCCTGCACAGGGGTTTAACCCACTGCGCCACCAGGGTCTCCTGGCAATTACATGAACCAATTCAACTCAAAGAAGTAGGTTCTGGACTGGTGCCAGGCCCTGAGCCTTTGACTGTTGGTATCTGATGACTTTCTAAAATAGAAAAAAATGTAATTAATTGACACATATATATCATCACAGTACATTGGACAAAAATTGCTGGTTCACACATCAACTTGTCTAAGAAGCAATGCACTACACCAAAGATACCTCTGTCATTGAAAGCCCCTAGTGATATGTGAGTTCAGCTCCAAAAAATGCAGATTCAGGGTCCTGGTGAGCCTAAGCTCCAAAGTACCGAAACAGATGCAAATAGGATGAAGGCAAGGCTCAGAGGCTTATTCACTTCAGCCAAAAGTGAATATCAGAGAGAAAGCACTCTCCAATCAGACATAAAACAATGGATGCATACAGAGGCATTTAGAGAGATTTGACATCAATTCAAAGAATGGACATTTTCTGCTCCAGGCACTTATTGATGCAAGCTACAATCCGTGCACTAATTGTTGTAGGTGCGCCATCCACTGCTGCTTTTGATTGGTTCCCTGGAAATGTAATAAACTGTCATTGCCTGGTTTAAAGCTTGTGTTTTCCTGAGTCTGCCTTCTTTGGATGTGTGCAGGAAGGAACGTGGGTAGGGTTTGGGGCTGATGGGTTTTGATGGCTTTAATCCTGCCAGCCAGGATTTGACAATGGGTCTGGCCAGGCATGTAGCCGGGGGGGGGGGGGGGTGGTCCACAAGAAGGCCTTACTGGTGCATTATTTAAACTGTTATGTTTATTCATATCATGATCTGATCACCATACTCAATATATCCTATATGTATGGGGGTATTGGAGTAACGATGCAAAAGCTTCGCTAGGGTAGACCCTCTTTCACTCAGACTCAGTCCCCCCCAAATCAAACTCAGCCCCCCCCCCCCCCCCCCCCCCCCCGAATCAAAATCCTGGCTATGGGCCTGGGTCTGGCTGAGGAAACAATGGGTACCAAAACACCTTGATGGGTAACCAAGGAGAGACAAAGGATTGGGTGACTCTGTAACATTGGGATTAATCCATTATTGGGCAGAAGAGTTCCTTATTGGCCAAGAAGGATGGGCACCAGATGATTATGTCAACTGCCCAGAGGAGTAATGTGATTAGCCCTGTGTTCCCTTCGGGGTGTTTGAGCAACTGTGTATATGGGGGGAAGGTGCTCAGTTGATGGGGCCCACCATGGCCATCCAATCAGACCCCTCAGGATTGTGGATTTTGGAGTCCCAGTTTTCATAACTTTATTGACTCAGTTGTGTGAGCTTAACGATATGTTTGGGAGACATTCTGTTATTCCCAGCTTTGACTGTTATCTCAGCCTTATTGTTTTAAGATGCTGTCTTATGATTGTGTTATGTTCTTATTTAATTGATTTTTAATGCTGTTTTTATTTGTAACGTCGGCTTGTCCCCTTGTAAGCCACCCCGAGTCCCTTCAGGGAGATGGTGGTGGGGGTATTAAAATAAAGTTGTTGTTGTTGTTGTTGTTGTTGTTGTTGTGTTGTTGTTGTTGTTGTTGTTTGAAACACAACAAGAGGAGTCCACAGCAAACAAGATCACTCTGCTGGCTGTTGTATTGGATCACATGTTGGGCACTTCCCAAGTGTCTAGGACTGTGTGGTGTAAAGATATATTAGCATTCATTGAATCTATACCTCAGCTATGTTTTTTCAGCCATATTGTTTGTATATTGCTTTCAATTGTGCTATCATTTGTTTTTATCTGATGTTTTAATTGGTTAAGTGTTTTACATGTGTGTTTTCATTGTAATTTTGGGCGTGTCCCTTGTAAGCCGGCCGAGTCCCCTAGGGGAGATGGTTGGCGGGGTATAAAAATAAAGTTATTATTATTATGTAGCTGCAAATGCGTGCAGATCCCAGTAAGGTGGCCTTTTGCAGCTGGCAGATGGTAATCTTGTCAGCGCCGATTGTGTTTAAGTGCAGGCCAAGGTCTTTAGGCACTGCACCCAGTGTACCGATCACCACTGGGACCACCTTGACTGGCTTGTGCCAGAGTCTTTGCAGTTCGATCTTTAAATCCTCATATCATGTCAGCTTTATTATTATTATTATTATTATTATTATTATTCAGGTTGCAGAAACACCATTTGCCAAACGAATGTATATATTGACTGATATATAAAAATACAAATGTAGATATTATCTCAGATAACCCAGTGTCTATAACAAAGAAATTGGTTTATCACACATTATGGTAGTTCTAATTTTAAATCAGATAAAGGCGTAATAATATTTTGCAGACATACCGTAGTAGTTATGCTCAGCTGAGATAACAGACAGAGGTGGTACTAAATGCTATTGCTTTGGGGAATACCTATCAGGGGCCCAAAGCAAAGATTATGGGGTGGAGATGGATAATAAATATAATGGCTACCTATCTGCATGCAGTGGATGAAATTGAAAGCAAGTCCTATCTATCATGGTCCCACTGAAATTAATAGAATTCATTTCAATGGGCCTACCACTAGTAGAATTTAATCCTAAAGAAGCTAGGTGTAGAATAATTTCTGAACCAATTATGTTTCACTAATCTGTTTTTCTAAGTTATGAAATGTATCTGTAATCAAAAATATAATTAGGCTAGCGATATAAAAATCTGTCAGTCCTGTTCTTGTCAAAGTATCTTAACATTTCCATAGGTATTCTTTTCTCGTTCTCATTTCTGTGCCAGGTCTCAAAGCCCTTTGCAATAAAATAGAGATTTGTCCATGTAATTTCTTATTTTGGACTACAAACCCCAGAATCCCCAAGTTGGTTTTCAATACAAAACAAGTTGTTTGCTAATTTTTATATTTTTTCTGCACTTTTAAAATTACACACATATAAACATATCCATGAAAGTGAGTGCTTTTTCCTAAATGTATGAATATTTAGTTGCCCACCCCCCACCCCCGCCCAAAAAGCACATATGGTCTTGCACATGTTTCTTCCCTGTAAAATGTGTCACACTTGGCAAACGTGCAAATTTCCACTACAAGGTGTGTTCCTTTCTGATTGGCAGGAGTGAAAGGTGCAACGTGAGTATTCATATGAAAATGCCAATCTGGTTAATTTCTTACTACCCAAGCTTCTATTTTCTAATATCATATTACATATTTAATAAATTTAGTGTTATTTAAGAACATTGCTTCTAGAGACACTTGAAACTATCATATACAAGAAAAACAATAAAAAGCTAGCTAAGAAAATAGTTCTTAAAGGACAGTAGAGATGCCATAGATAGAGGAAGAAGGGGAAAAAAACAAAAGTTCTTTCCAGCATAAAATCCACCAGAAAAGGATTTCAACTCAAACTGAAGCTTAAATTACTGCCTATCCCATAGTGAATTATTGAGGGAGTTAATTCCTTTTATCCCTTCATCATACTGGAAAACTCCTTCACCTAAATTATAATTATAATGACAGCCACTTTGAAGATTACATCAACAGTACAAATGTATTGCAAACAAATACCAATATCATTAGAGATGAATTTCTTCCAGCAAAAAAGTGACTCATCATTCAATAGAAGAAATGCCTTGGGTGGTTTATATAGGGAGATATGCCCTTGAGGGAGCTGTTTTCCAATGAGGAGAATCTCATAGATGCTGGACACAAGAGAGAGAGCATGTGTTGAAATTTCTGCAGCTTTCACTCTCTGTGTTTGCATGGCTTCAAATGAAGGCAAATCCCATCATATTTGTGTGCTTCTCAGTTACCAGTCCCACAATGAATCTCAGTCAAATTAGTTGGGCATGAGCTACAGTTCCTGCTATTTCCTCTTCAAAATATAGTTGAGAATTTTAAATACCTTTAGGAATGGACATGTAGACATAATACCACCAAAAGCAGAAAACAACAAAGAATCTTCAGTTACCTTAAGGCAGGGGTGTCAAAGCCATTTTCATGGAGGACCACATCAGCTTCATGGTTGTCATCAAAGGACCATTGAATTCATGGATGGAGAATCTGTGGGTTGTTGGTTGTTTATTCGTTCAGTCGCTTCGGGATCTCATGGATCAGTCCATGTCAGATCTCCCTGTCGATAGTCACTATCCCTAGATCCTTCAAGGTCAAGCCAGTCACTTGAAAGATGACATCCATCCATCTTACCCTTAGACAGCCCCTCTTCCTTTTTCCTTCCTTTTTCCCCAGCATCATTGTCTTCTCTAAGCTTTCCTTTCTTCTCATGATGTGGCCAAAGTACTTCATCTTTGCCTCTAATATCCTTCCCTCCAGTGAGCAGTTGCACTTTATTTCCTGGAGTATGGACTAGTTTGATTTTCTTGCGGTCCAAGGCACTCTCAGAATTTTCCTCCAACATCAAAATTCAAAAGCATCTATCTTCTTTCGCTCAGCCTTCCTTATGGTCCAGCTCTCACATCCATAGGTTACTACAGGGAATACCATTGCTTTGACTATGCAGATCTTTGTTGCCAGTGTGATGTCTCTACTCTTCACTATTTTATCGAGATTGGTCATTGCTCTCCTCCCAAGAAGTAAACATCTTCTGATTTCCTGGCTGCAGTCTGCGTCTGCAGTAATCTTTGTGCCTAGAAATACAAAGTCTGCCACTGCCTCCACGTTTTCTCCCTCTATTTGCCAGTTATCAATCAGTTTGGTTGCCATCGTCTTGGCTTTTTTTAATGTTTAACTGCAACCCAGCTTTTGGACTTTCTTCTTTCACCTTGGTTATAATCTGTGGGTACACAGAGTCAACTATAATTTTTTCACATAGTGCCGGTGCTCTTTAGTTTTTACCCAGTTTGGAATCCCAAATGTTATTGAACAACATTTTTAATTATCTACCATGCGGACTGGGGAGAATGGGTATTGCAACTCAATTGCATTTGTGGCTCTGAAGTTGGGGAAAGGTTAAAGTACATTTTAAAGTCAGACATCATATTCTTGTATCTAAATCCAAACCCCCTCCTGACTAAACAGAACAAACTGCAGCCCTCCAAGTGTTACTTTATCACAACTCTCATCAGGTCTCATCATAATATTTAATGAGGAGTACAGGTGTTGTAGTCCGCACTCGGAGGGCCACATAAAAGGACATGGTGGCCCTTATTCAGCCTGTGGGCCTTGAATCATATAATCATAGAGTTGGAAGAGACCTCATGGGCCATCCAGTCCCACCCCCTGCCAAGAAGCAGGAAAATTGCATTCAAAACACTCCCGACAGATGGGTTTGATGCATGCACCTTAAGGAATAACCATTTTATTATGGTAGACCCTTCTGTATCTCTACAGATACTTGCCAACTCTGCATCTTAGGAAATGCTACCAGAGAGGAAATGTAGTTATGTTTCAAGTTGTTTCTGACTTATGGTAACCCTGACACACCTGACGGGGTTTTTTTGGTAATATCTGTTCAGAGTTCTTTTTGCCTTCCTCTGAATTGAGACTGTGCCTCCTCAATGGTAACTCAGTGGGCTTCCATGACTGAGTGGGGATTCGAGGTTAGAGGACCACAGTTTGATTGAGTCTGAGTTAATGTTTTTATAAGTGCATGTGTTTTCTTTTATTGTATTTTATATTGTGTTCACTCTTATGTTTTATTTTTAGGCACTTTGTGCCATCTGTAAGCTGGCCCAAGTCCCTTCGGGGAGATAGTGGTGGGATATAATAATAAAGTAGTAGTAGTAGTAGGGATGACCAAATGGGCTTAATCTCCAACCAAAACCAGTCTTTGAGACTGAGCAGATCCTCGCATATACTATTTCAGCTACCATAAAAATGTAGGTAAAGAACAGTAGGGGCATAGCATAAAGAAACAAGAAACCCAACAGGCTATTTTTACACTCTGGTGAAATTTGTTTACATGAAGTTATACCTTTATATATGTATGTGTGTGTGTGTACACACACACACATATGAAAAAAAAGATTTACGATATTATAGTTATATATTTTATGTTTTCACGAGACGTAGTTTGATGACTATGTTTATTTTTTGATGGTTTTAATGTTTTGTTTACATGTTTGAGTCCCAATCTGGGAGAAAAGTGGATTAGAAATAAATAAAATAAAATAAAATGAATGCATTGTTTGGGTTTTTGTTGTTGTTGCTGTTTGTTATGGCTTTATATAAAACAATTATATCACCTTAGTATTTTAATGATGCTGTTTTGAATTATATACTTTATGCCAATTGCAAACATTTGTACCAATGAGACTTGAGGCCAAACCATGAAAATGAGGAAAACATTATTATGTGTTTGGGGGAAGTTTTCAGAAAACTTCTTCCAGAGACACCCAGATCTTCAGAGGCCCACGAGAGCCATGGGATATTGAATGCCAATGGAAAATTCAGGGACAATGTGGCTCATTTGTACCCCGTGATGGTTTACTGGAAGGCATGTTTGGCTTACTGTAACCTGAACAGTAGGCGCATGTTCTTATGGAGTAAAAATACACTGCAGGCCACACAAGTCCACAGGAATGTTTTATTTTCTAACTAGTGTCAGAGCCATAGATTAGCTATAGAATCATCTTACGGTGATGCCCAGTACATTTCTGATAAGGAAAGAAAGAACACCTGAGCAGTACTGATGTGCCTCTGGAGTTGTATTCCATTTTTTTAATACAGGAAACAGATTAAATTGTTGAAACACAATTATGCACAGCATGATGTGTAATTAGCTATGCATATGGATATGTAATCATCACACGTAGTGGAAACATTTTGAAAAGCAATTTTAAAACATGCTTTAGTACTTGCACTGTGGACTGCCTCCTATTTATAGGGTCCCAGGGAAGCCGCCAAGTCGTCTTGCATGATACTATATTCCATTCCCCTTTCCAACCATCTTTTCATTTTCCCAGATGGTAAGCTGCTGTTTTGTGGCTCACTCCATCTTCACTGACATGTTTCCTTCCTCCCACCTCACCTTTGTTCAGACTCTTTTGTCTCCGCTGAATTTTCAGCAGAGCCAATATTATATTATACTGTAAAAACTACTATTAAATCGCCTGCTTGTTCTCCGTGTCTCTTTTTTAAGTATGTCAGTGCTTCAACTGTGGATGTTATTTGTGCTGAATCAGCTGAAAATTCAGCCAGGACAAAAAGGCCTGAAAGGAGATGTGGGGCTGGCAGGAAGGGGGGATTTCAATGAAGATGAAGTGTGCCCACTGGAAGAGAAAACGAATTGGGGAGAGTAGTACTATTTGTAGAGCCAGTGTGGTGTAGTGGTTTGTCCATTGGGCTATGATACTGGAATCAGAGTTTGAATCCCTGCTCAATCATAGAAAACCCCTGAGTAACTTATACTCTCTCAGCCTCAAAGGAAGGCAAAGGAAAAAAAACCTTTAAACAAATCTTGCAAAGATAATCCCAGAACAGATTTGTGTTAAGGTTGCCCTACGTCAGAAATTACTCAGAAGGCAGACAAGTTTATTTGATCCCTGTATCTTCTTAAGAGTTTCTTTCATTTATTATTAAGATAAGGATGTGGAAATTCTATCAATGTAGACATAGGTAAAGGTTTCCCCTTGACATTAATTCTAGTCATGTCTGACTCTGCGGGGTGGTGCTCATCTCAATTTCTAAGCCAAAGAGCTGCCGTTGTCTGTAGATGCTTCCGAAGTCATGTGGCCGGCATGATTGCTTCGGCGTTACCTTGTCGCCGAAGCAGTTCGCAGCTTGGGAGTGATCCTGGATTCATCGCTGAGTCAGGAACCCCAGGTCTCGGCGGTGGCCGGGAGAACTTTTGCACAATTAAAACTTGTGCACCAGCTGCGCCCGTACTTTGAGAAGTCTGACTTGGCAACGCACTCTACGTGGGGCTGCCTTTGAAGACCGCTAAGAAGCTTCAACTAGTCTAACGGTCGGCAGCCAGGTTACTCACCGGAGCGGCGTATAGGAAGTACACAATCCCTCTGTTATGTCAGCTCCACTGGCTGCCAATCAGCTTCCGAGCACAATTCAAAGTGCTGGTTTTAACCTTTAAAACTCTAAACGGTTCTGGCCCAAATTACCTGTCAAAACGTGTCTCCAGTTACGAACCATCACGAAGTTCAGGATCATCTGGAGAGGCCCTGCTCTCGATCCCACCCCCATCGCAAACGCGATTGGTGGGGACGAGGGACAGGGTCTTCTCAGCAGTGCTCCCCATCTGTGAAACTCCCTCCCCAGGGACATCATACTGGCCTCCCTCCTGTCTTTCAGAAGGAATCTTAAGAAATGGTTATGTGACCAGGCGTTCGACTAGTGACTGGCAGCAAGTGGAAAGAAGACTCAGGTAACCTGGGATAATAAATTGACCCAGACTTGGATTTGGTTTTTAACTGGCATGTTTAATCAATTGTTTTTAATTAACTGTTTTAATATTCTAATGTATTTATTGAAATGTTTTATGATGGTGATTACACTGTATAGTGGTTGTTGTGAGGCCACCCTAAGTCTGCCCTTGGGGGTGAGAAGGGCAGGGTATAAATATAGGAAATAAATAAATAAATAAATAAATAAATAAATACCTATTGATCTACTCATATTTGCATGTTTTTGAACTGCTAGGTTGGCAGAAGCTGGGGCTAACAATGGGAGCAAACCCCATGCCACAGATGCAAACCACTGACCTTCTGGTCAGCAAGTTCTGCAGCTTAGAAATGTAACCCACCGCACCACCGCGGCCCCCTAACAATGTAGACATAGAGAGGTATAATTGTTTTTAAAAGGGATATGTAGATTAAAAATAACTCCTTAAAACGTTTTTCTTTCTTTTCAAGAACATCTGAACTGCTTTGTTAGATCACAAACAGCAAATCTAAATATATAATTTGATCAGATGGTTCAAGATCTAACTGTGCTAAAGAGAATAAGTGAATTTGGGGGTGATGAATCAGATTATAATTAGGTGTAGATTCAGAACAAATATGAACACACATATTTGTGAAGGGACAGCTGCTTCCTTTAAAGCCTTTTAGAAAATAATTATACACGTTATTTGTGTATAATTACACAAAGGAGAGTTTATTAGTGATGATATCTAAATGGAGTTTCTTTCCTGTGGGGCACGAACAAGACCGAGGAAAGATAAAGACAGGCAGACCACTGAACTCTGCTTGCCAACTCCAAGGATTCTATGTGATGGGATATTGGAAGGAGAACACTTGGCATTTGGATGTTTTCTAACTAGCAGCAGGGGCTGTTCTCCCAATGGAGAAACTCAGCTACTTTCCCAATGAGAGTTGGAAAAAACACAGCCTTGGAAGAGATTGTGGATGCTGTTGCGGCCAGCTTGTCTCTCTTGCCAATCGTACAACTAACTGTTGGACTGGACAGTCCTTTCCAAAAGACTGCTATAGTTTGCAAGAATTCTTCTCCATTTGCATATGGTAATACTATTAACGGTTGCGCTACTGAGCTCTCTATGCCAACATAAATATCCTTCTCTGAAGAGGGCACACCATCTGCCACAGGAGATTTTATTTCAGGACTGGAGAATACTTGCAATCAATTCTCTGTTGCCCTCCATTTGCTTTGCACGTTGGTACCCTTAACATTTTCACCCATGACTATCAAAAACACTTGAAATGTTGACTGCTCTTGAATTGGCAATGCAATTTAAGACAGTGGGTTGTTGTAGGTTTTTCGGGTTATATGGCCATGTTCTAGAAGCATTCTCTCCTGATGTTTCGCCTGCATCTGTGGCAAGCATCCTCAGAGGTTGTGAGGATGCTTGCCATAGATGCAGGCGAAACGTCAGGAGAGAATGCTTCTAGAACATGGCCGTATAGCCCAAAAAACTTACAACAACCCAGTGATTCCAGCCATGAAAGCCTTCGACAACACATCAATTTGAGACAGTTCAGTTCCATTGCTTCTTAGCATCCTTTTCTAGATTTCTTCTCTTTGTTGTTCATTCGTTCAGTCGTCTCCGACTCTTCGTGACCTCATGGACCAGCCCACGCCAGAGCTCCCTGTCGGCCGTCACCACCCCCAGCTCCTTCAAGGTCAGTCCAGTCACTTCAAGGATACCATCCATCCATCTTGCCCTTGGTCGGCCCCTTTTCCTTTTACCTTCCACTTTCCCCAGCATCATTGTCTTCTCTTAGGAAATGGCAATTATTACATCTACTGGATATTTTTCCTCCTAGGACTGAGAAATGCCCATCGCCATTTCTGTAAGCGAATGGTTTGCTGCAGCCTGTTCCACGAAAGGCTGGCAGGGCGAATCAGAGAAAGAGGGCATTAATTTTTATGCTTATATTGTTTTGTTAATCTTATGCTTATGTTGCTTTACTTTGTATGTTTTGTGATGTTATCTGGGAACCGCTCTGAGTCCCCTCTGGGAGATAGGGTGGTATATAAATAAAGTTATTATTATTATTATTATTATTATTATTATTATTATTATTATTGAGCACTCCAGCTGGAGGTCAGCTGTGACCAGCAGTGCTACAGAATTTGAAGAGGCACAAATGGAGGGCAAAAGAGAGAAACATGCCAAGAGGAAGGCGCGTCAAGCCAACCCCGACCGGGACCACCTTCCACCTGGAAACCGATGCCCTCACTGTGGAAGAAGATGGAGATCAAGAATAGGGCTCCACAGCCACCTATGGACTCACAAGAATTCTGATCCTGGAAGACTATCCTACTCGGCCAACGAGGGATCGCCTAAATAAGTAAGTAAGTAAGTATAGTGATGAAATAAATAAAATCCTTCAATGCGGCTCAGTTACGTCTTTGAGAACTTGTTCCTAGCGGTAGATCAGTGAACGCCTCCCATTTGACTGCAACATACTCCTTAGGTGGTCTTTGGCAAACCGCTCCACTTAGCCTCATCTCCTGTTCTGTAATATGGAGATAATAATAAGCCACCTCATATTCCTAATGTAAGGCTTCCAAGGAATAATATGCACTTCAAATACTTCAAAGCCCAGTTGAAATTGCAGTGTATGTTAAAATTTATCTAATCCAACCCATCTGAATGACCCATTCAGAAGGCTGCATCAGAAGGCATCTTTTTCCATGAACAAGGGCTTCAGGCGCAAACGTGCCTTCCGTCACATGAGGAAGCACAAATTAGTTTGTTGCCAAGGTACAGGTGCAGCAGCCACTTCAGAGCCACCGAATGGCCTGTTGATCATTCACCACCAACCCCAGGCTCCTGTGCTTATAGGAAACAGCAGAGGGCAGCTAATTTCCTCAGAAAATTATGTGGTCTTTGATGTGACTGTGTCCAAAGACATAATATATTGTATGTACATATAATATTGATCATAATATTATAATACAATTTAATACTAATACAATATGATAATTATATATTATATATTACATTTAATATTACCAATAATATTGCAGTATAGTGGTATAATACAATATAATAATATATAATACTAATATTGTGCTAACCTAATTATTTTTATTAATTTATATATACATAATATATATATATATATTCATATAAATACTAGCCATCCCCTGCCACGCGTTGCTGTGGCCCAGTCTATGTATATGTGTTTTGTGTGTGTATATTTTTGTGTGCTTGCGTATATATATGTGGTTTTGCACATGTGTTGTAATGTATTTTTGGTTTTTGGTTTTTAAGTCCCTTCTGCTGAGTTTTTCAGTGTTTTTATGAGCAATGGTCATTTGATAGCCCGATATGTGTATTGTGTCCAAATTTCGCGTTAATTCGTCCAGTGCTTTTTGAGTTACGTTAATCCCACAAACTAACATTACATTTTTATTTATATAGATTATACACACACACAATGATGCTGGGGGAAATGGAAGGAAAAAGGATGAGGGGCCAACCAAGAGCAAGACAGATGGATGGTATCCTTGAAGTGACTGGCTTGACTCTGAAGGAGCTGGGGGTGGTGATGGCTGACAGGGAGCTCTGGCATGAGCCAGTCTATGAGATCATGAAGAGTTGGAAGCAACTGAACTAATAAACAACATACATACATACATACATACATATATATTCATGTCAGGAGTGACTTGAAAAACTGCAAGTTGCTTCTGGTGTGAGAGAATTGGCCATCTGCAAGGACGTTGACCAGGGGATGCCTGGATGTTTTGATGTTTTACCATCCTTGTGAGAGGCTTCCCTCATGTCCCCATATAGGGAGCTAGAGCTGACAGAGGGAGCTCATCCACTCTTCCCAGATTCGAACCTCCGACCTGTCAGTCTTCAGTCCTGCTAGCACAATGGTTTAACCCACTGTGCTATCGGGGGCTCCAATATATTGTATATATATATAACTTTTAAGGCACTTTGAGTCCCCTTTGGGGTGAGAAGGACAGGATATAGATGTCGTAAATAAATAAATAAGAAACATTATTCACAACATCCTGACTTCCACTGAAATGCTTGTTTTTTAGTCTGGCTGCATCCTTTTTATTCAAACACTAGCCGTACCCTGCCATGCATTGCTGTGGCCCGGTCTGTGTATATGTGTTTTGTGTGGGTATATATGCATATATATGTGTGTGTGTATATTTGTGTATATGTGTATATATGCAGTTTTGCACATGCATTTTAATGTATTTTTTTTTTGGCTTTTTAAGTCTCTTCTGCTGTGTTTTTCAGTGTTTTTATGAGTGATGGTCCCTTGTTGGGTTAGTAGGCGACTTGCGTCCAAATTTGGTGTCAATTCTTCCAGTGGTTTTTGAGTTATGTTAATCCCACAAACTAACATAACATTTTTATTTATATAGATTTTTCTTATAAAAAGGCAACTTCTTAAACCGCTCATTGTTGAAAAACACCACTGCTACCCTTTGCAAAACTTTTGCAAAACTCCAAGTCTTCATCATGTTAAATTTTGGTGGGCGGCAGATGTGGAAAGGAATAACGCTCTTCAAACTGCAACTTCTAAATCAAGGTTTTATGCTTTATTGGAAGTTGAGAAGTGCAATAGTTAAATAGGCTGACATTTTACAGTTTTCCTCCCCGCCTCCCAAGAACATGCACAGGAACATATGCATACTACTATACAGGTCATATGCAAAAGAGAGAAAGTGAGAAGTTGTTTTGTCAACTTCGCTCTCACGGATTGATCACAGCTGCATGAAACTGAATGACAAGTGAACAGCATTTGACTTCAAGGTATTCAGCTCCAAGGCAATATTTAGAGCTTACATAAACAGCCTCAATCAGCCAGTTTCTGAAGAGCTGTGTAGGTGCAAATCTTACTTATGTAGCATCAAAAATAAAATAAAAAAAACCTATCCAAACTTGAGTTCAGTTCATCCTTTAAATTCACTCTGTACAACTTAATGAGTAGTTACAGTTCCTATTTTACAAAGTAATTACACTAAATACATAAATATACAATAAGCAAATAAACCTTCATTGTTATGAACCTATGTCACAGCAATATGTCACCTACCTGCTCTCTTCCTAGAAACACATTTTTGCACCCGTCCTTGGCAACAAAAAGCAACAAGTGCACTGTAAGATTGCAGCAGGTCTCGAAGGCCAATGGGTCCCGCCATCTTTGCCCAAGGTCCCTTTCCCCTCAAGTCCCTTCACTTTGGCTTCTTGGTGGAATGCTGGAGGGAAGGGGTCTTCATCCCCGCTGCCCCAGACAATTTCTTCATACTTCCATGCTCAACAGCACTTGCATTCGTCATGGCACTCTATGGGAGGAAGACCTTAAGGGGGGGAAGCTTCAGGCACACCAGTCCATTGCGTCTTCGCAGCCAGCCACCTGCCCAAGCTGCTCATGTCCTCAGAGCATTTAGACCTGTGAGACAACCCCCGCCCCGCAACTTAAAGAATATCAAACAGAAATCGCAACTCCCCCATTCCCAAGGAGTAGTGGAATGCTGGGAAATGAAACGGCTTGGGGGCCATTGTGGATGCAGGGCGCGTAAAAGTCTTCGCGGCCGGGTGGCAGCATGCAGTGTGGCGTGGGCGATGGTGGGTTCCTGGGCAAGTCCTGCCTCTCTGCAGAGTCCAGGGCTCCTCTTGCCTCGGCGCCAGAGGGCCCTACGCGGAAGGTCCCGAGCCCTGTGGCGCCGGCTGGGAGGGGGCCGGCTGTGGCTGGGAGGGGGCCGTCGTCCCTTGCGGCTGCGAAGAGGGAGGCGGCGGACTCGTCTGCAGCTGCGCCTGGAACTGGGCCATCTGCTCGGGACTGGCCAGCGTCTTCAGAAGGCTGTTCTCCTGCTCTAGTTGGTTGTTCTTCTCAATTAACTCTTTGATCTGCTCCTTGAGAACCTCCACTTCCTCCCTTACAGCATACATTAAATGGCTCTTTACAAGATCCTGCAGGTGGAGGAAGAAGGAAAAGAAAAATACATCAGGGCATCTGGAAGGAACAGAAGAACCCACAGCCAATTTATTTGTTTATTTTGTGTTAGGAGCGACTTGAGAAATTGCAAGTCACTTCTGGTATGAGAAAATTGGCCGTCTGCAAGGACATCGCCCAGGGAAATGTTTTGATGTTTTATCATCCTTGTGGGAGGCTTTTCTCATGTCCCTGCATGGGGAACTGGAGCTGACAGAGGGAGCTCAACCCACTCTCCCCAGATTCGAACTGCTGACCTATTGGTCAGCAGTCCTCCTGGCACAAGGGTTTAACCCACTGTGCCACCAGGAGCTCCAGAGCCAAAACGGCAGAAGCAGACAAATCCAAACTAATGGCCCTTGTGATTTCTTCTTGGCTCCTACCAAGGATCAATTGCTTCTATATGGCTTTCAGCTTCCTATTCTTCAGCTCAGGAGAGAAGAATCATGCAGTCATCTGGCTGCAGCTGGACTGAGGTCCCTGGCACTCCTCACCACTGATTATGCTGCCTAAGGCTGCTGGGATATGTAGTCCAACAACATCTGGAGGGCCTCATAGTTTCCACTCTACTGTCATGATTGTCTGAATAATAGTGCATAAGTAATAACCAGAATCATAGAGTTGGAAGCGACTGCATGGGCCAACCCCCGGGCAGGCAGGAATAGCACAATCAAAACACCCCTGATAGATGGCCACCCAACCTCTTTTTAAAAGCCTCCAAAGAAGGAGCCTCCACCACACATCGTAACAATATCAGTATTGTTCACCAGAATACACAAACACACCTCTATTTTATTTTTTCACTTTCATTTGCTCTTCTGCTAAATAATCAAAACATACACACAGAGTTTGCATTACTCATTCTATAAACTATTTTTAACTAATACTTGAAAGTATTCGGTGTGCTTTAAAGAAGACAGGCAAGTGAGGCAAGGAAGCAGCTATTGCCAAACCAACCTAGGATGCATACACACTGCAGAATTAACACAGACTGGCAACATGTCATCTGCCATGACTATGCTATGGAATCATGGGAGCTATAGTTTGGTAAGGCAGCAGCACTCTTTGGCAGAGAAGGCTGAGGCCTTGCTACCCTCAGGATCCCTTAGCATTAAGCTAGGGCAGTTCAAATGGTGCCAAACTGCATTAACAAGTAAACATCACAATAAATTCTGCAGTGTAAATGCTCCCTCAGCGCCTTCCACACATCTTAATAAAATCCCAGATTATCTCCTTTGAACTGGGATATATGGCAGTGTGGACTCAGATAATCCAGTTCAAAGAAGATATTGTGGGACTTTCAGTCTTGATATTCTGGGTTATATGGCTGTGTGGAAGGGCCCTTAGACAAGTGGGTTAACCAGGAGGAAAGGCCAGGATCTAGCCAGAATCTGTCAAAGGCATGGGGCTCCCCACTATGAGAAGGGGCTCCTAACTGGGGCTGGCCAGTAATGAGTGCAGACACAATAATGAAATGTAGACTCTATAATGAAGTCCAGTATGGCTGAACTACAATATATGGGTCTACACCAGTGGTTCCCAACCAGTGGTTCCCAACCAGTTGTTTTGGACTTCAACTCCCAGAATTCCCAGACACTTTATGAGCCATTAGAAATTGTGGGGCCTGAAGTCCAAAACACCTGGAGGACTAAAGGCTGGGAACCATTGCTCTTCACGGACCATATAATGTGGTTCAAGCTGCAGTGTATGCCAGTGTAGATCCAGTCTTAACTGCCTGCCAACTGATTTCACTTTTATTGAGTCTGTGTGAATGTTTTTATCTGCATATGTGTTTTATTTTATTATATTTTATATTGTGCTTCATTTTATGTTTGTTTTAGGCACCTTGTGCTGTCTATAAGTTGCCCCTGAGTCCCTTCAGGGAGATGGTGGCAGGATATAATAGTTATTATTATGATTATTATGATTATTATTATTATTATTTCTCCAGTTCCAAAGAAAGACAAAGCAAGGAGACAGCAGCACAGGGAAGGCCTTGGCTGTTTCTCTCTGGCTCTACTGAAGTGTGACAGACACAGAGCCAGAACTATATTTTCCTAATTTACTGATAATGTCATATTCAACACTTCACTCCCAGCCAGGCCCTATAGTTTGCTTTTTGCACAAGCCTATGCCCTGCCCTCTCTAATCTGATTATGAGGGTATATTCCTGGTTGCTGGTTGTTGAGGCTCATTTGATACACTTTTACAATGTTTTTATATTTTGCCATTCTCAATTGTTTTTTAATTAGATTGTATATGTTATATTACATGTTATTATGTTTTAAAGTGTATTTTAGCTAGTAAATTTTGCCGTACGTTGGGCTTGGTCCCCATGTAAGCCACCCCGAGTTCCTTTGGGGAGATGGTGGCGGGGTATAAAACTAAAGTTATGATTATTATATTTCTTCCAATCTAAGACATGCTTTTTTCATATACATCGCTAAATATGGGGTGCGTCTTAGACTCAGAGGATCAGATGCATTTGTTTGCAGTAGCAGTATTGAAATCAGGGTGCGTTTTAGCATGTTACAATTCAACAACCAGCAACTAGGAATATGGTGGGCATAATCAGAATAAAGAGGGCAAACTATAGGGCCGGGCTGGGGGTGAAGCGTTGAATGCAACCTTATCAGTAAATTAGGAAAATATAGTTCTGGTTCTGTGTCTGTCACTCTTCTGTGGAGCCAGAGAGAAACAGCCCAAGGCCTTCCCTATGCTGCTGTCTCCTTGCTTTGTCTTTCTTTGGAGAAGTATTATTATTATTATTATTATTATTATTATTATTATATCCCACCACCAACTTCCTGAAGGGATTCGGGGTGGCTGACAGATGGCACAAAGTGCCTAAACAACAAACATAAAATAAACAACAAACATAAAATGAATTGTTATTTAAAACGTAACAAGATGAGTCCACAGCAAACAAGTTCACTCTGCTGGCTATTGTATTGGATCACATATCGGACACTTCCCAAGTGTCTAGGACCGTGTGATTTATCGGCGAATAATGCGAACAGATCCCAGTAGGGTGGCATTGTTATTATTATTATTAGCTGTACTTATAACTCATCCTTCTCAACCCCCGATGGAGGACTCGGGGTGGCTTCCAAACTATGGCAATAATTCACTGCCAGGTTCAGACAATAACAATAGTAGTAAACTCGGTATTATAAAACTGTAAAAACATTTATTTATTTATTTACAACATTTATATGCCGCCCTTCTCACCCCAAAGGGGACTCAAAGCGGCTTACAAGATATATATATATATACATACAATATATTATATTACTAGCAGTCCCTTGCCACGCGTTGCTGTGGCCCAGTCTGTGTATATGTGCTGGGTGTGTATATGTTTGTGTATATGCGTATTTGCATGTGTATGTGTCTATACGTAACACAAACACACATATATGGTTTTGGGCATGCATTGTAATGTTTTTTTTTCTTTTCAAGTCTCTTCTGCTGTGTTTTTCAGTGCTTTTATGCATGATGGTCACTTGTGGGTCTGCTACGTGTATTGTGTCCAAATTTGGTGTCAATTTGTCCAGTGGTTTTTGAGTTCTGTTAATCCCACAAACAAACATTACATTTTTATTTATATAAATTAGCACAGTACAATATCAGTATTAAATATTACTATATTGTATTATACCATTACATTGTAATATTATTAGTAATATTGCATGTAATATAAATATATAACTATATTATCATATTATTATTATCATATTGCATTACATATTATAAATATTACTAGCTGCACCCCTCTGGCCAACCTTCCTTCCCTCTTTGACTCCTTCTTTCTTTCTTTCTCTCCTTCCTTCCCTCCCTCTTTCCTTCCTTCTCTCTTTTTCTTTCCCTTCTTCTTTCTTCCTTCTCTATCTGTTTCTTTTCTCACTTGCTTTGCTCTTTGGCTCCTTCCTTGTCTCTTTCCTTCCTTCCCTCTTTCACTTTTTTATTTCGTTCTCTCCTTCCTTCCTTCTCTACCTTTCTTTCGTTCCTTCTCTCCCTCCTTTCCCTGTGTATGTGTTTTGTGTGTGCATATACGTGTGTACATATTTCTGTATATATGTGTTTGTGTATATATGGGGTTTTGTGCATGAGTCGTAATGTAGTTTTTTTTGGTTTTTTGCTTTTTAAGTCTCTTGTATTTTTCTGTGTTTTTATGAGTGATAAGTCACTTGTTGGCTTGATCAGTGTCTTGTGTCCAAATTTCATGTCAATTCACCCAGTAGTTTTTGAGTTATGTTAATCCCACAAACGACCATTACATTTTTATTTATATAGACTAGCCGTCCCCTGCCACGCGTTACTATGGTCCAGTCTCTGTAAATGTGTTCTGTATCTGTATATATGTGTATATTTGTGAATATCCATGTTTGTGTGTATATATGTGGTTTTGCATATCCGTTGTTATGTAATTTTTTGTTTTTTTGCTTTTTAAGACCCTTCCGCTGTGTTTTTCAGTGGTTTTTTGAGTGGTGGTCACTCGTTGGCCTGATAGGTGTATTGTGTCCGAATTTGGTGTCAATTCGTCCAGTGGTTTTTGAGTTCAGTTAATCCCACAAAACGAACATTACATTTTGATTTATATAGACTAGCTCTCCCCTGTCATGCATTGCTGTGGCCCAGTCTGTGTATATGTGTTTTGTGTGTGTAAAAAGTTAAGGTAGTCCCCTGACATTAAGTCCAGTCATGTCTGACTCTGGGGTGTGGTGCTCATCTCCATTTCTAAGCCGAAGAACCAGCGTTGTCCGTAGACACCTCCAAGGTCATGTGGCCGGCATATGTGTATATATGTGTGTATTTTGTATATATGTGTGTTTGCGTGTATGTGTGTGTGTGTGCGTGGTTTGGTGCATGCATTGTAATGTAATTTTAATTTTTTGGCTTTTAAAGCCCCTTCTGCTGTGTTTTTCATTGTTTTTATGAGTGATGGTCACTTGTTGGCCTGATAAGTGTCTTGTGTCCAAGTTTGGTGTCAATTCGTCCAGTGGTTTTTGAGTTATGTTAATCCTACAAGCGGACATTGCATTTTTATTTATATATATATTTATTTATTTTGTCAGGAGCAACAAGACACGATATATATAGAGAGATAGAGATATACATATACAGATATGTAGATACAATATATTATTTTACATTGCATTATATTATAAACATAGCACAGGCGATAAGGTGTATATACAATTGGTGGGTACCACACAATGAAAGACACACAGTCCCTCTTCTGTTGGGGAAATGACAGGCTAAGCTTTAGCATCCTGTGCACCTTCCACTGCTCTGTCTCTACCTCTCTGCCTGCAAAATATGGTCTCTCTATGGGAGAGGGAGGGCTCTGATGAAGGCCAGCCTTGAGGGCATCCTCTCCTCCATCCTCCCTCTTCCCTGCAGGAGAAACAGCAGCGAGCCCCCTTTCCCAACCAGCCCCCCCTTCCCCCCTCCCTCTCCTCCCCGGAGCACCGGCTGCGGCTGGTTCGCTCTTAAAGGGCAAGGCCGCCTGCCGCATTCCCCTCCCACCGGGCCCCGCGGTGACGTCAGCGCCGCCCTAAGGCCCGCCCCCGACTCCACTCCTCAACCAATCCGCGGGGCGCGCTATTTATAGCCGGGAGTTATAGTTCCGAGTTTGCCTAGCAACAGCGATTGATGGGGAAGGGGGGGGGAGAGAGGAGAGGGGAAAAGATGCGGATCCGGTGAGCAACAAAAGAGGAGGGGGGTGTTGATCAAAAAGGGAGGGGGGCAAGGATGGGATCCAACCTGACCCTCGACAGAAACAATAACAGGAAATGTGGGGAGAAGGTTGGTGTTTTTCGCGGGAGGAGAGGCATGCCCCCCTCCCTCGCGCCCTCCTTCCCTCCCTCGCTCGCGCCCTCCCTCCCTGCCAATCCCCGGGGTGGGGGGCGCGCGCCCACTTACCATGGCTTGCTCGATCTTGTTGTCTATGGCGACGACGCTGGCGCCGGAGGAGCTGCAAGGCACAAACGGGGAAAGAGAGAAGAAAGAGAGCAGGTTAGCATCATCCGGGCGGCCCCGAAAGGAGGAGGGAGGGAGGGAGGGAAGGAGGGGAAAAGAGGGAGGGGTCGCGAGGCATCGCGCAGCCCCCTCCCCTTCCTCCCCCTCCCCTCCCCTCCCCAACCCAGCAGGAAGATGGCAGCAGTTACATAATGCGGGAAACCGCCGCAACAAGGGCACCTGCAGAGGAGGAGGAGGAGGAGGTGTCCTGGCCCCGATCCCCGCACAGCCCCCTCTCTCTTCCCCCCCTCCTGCCCGTCTCCTCTCTCTCGTTTACCTACTGTCGAGCCTCAGGGCAGAGCTGTCGGTGCCCAGCAGCGACGACAAGAAGGAGATGGAGAAGTGCCTGAGCTGGTAGACGCCGAGATCCATTGCCACCCGCCTGCTACGCCCGCATTGGGCACTCATGCACGGGCAAGCGAGCGAAGAGGGGATCCTCAGTGCTGCCGCTGCCGCTGCGCCAAGGCAAGCTCGCCCGCTCTGCCGAGCCCAAGCCTCCTTGCATAATAGCATGCACGGACCCGCGGCGCCCATTGGCTGCCCAAGGCGCCCGGCCACGCCCCCTCCCCCGCTTGCGTCACCACCGGAGCCAGCTTGGCCCGCAGCCAGCACGCTCCCCCCCTCCCCTTTCGCCCTCCTGCATGGGAGCCGCGCGTGAGGCGAGGAGGAGGAAGAGGGTCCCGAGAGCCGGCCTCCTTCCTGTTTCCCTTCCTTCTTTCCTTCCCACAGACATGTTTGGCTCAAGGAGCGCAGCAGAGAACCGAAAGAGGGCGGGAGGAGGCAAGGAGGGAGGGCCACTCGCGCCAACAGCGCCCCCTCGTGGCGCAAAGGAGCCAGGGCAGCTGAGGCCCGCGAGGCAGGCCGGACTACATTTCCCAGCGGTCAGCGGGAGCCCATCCGGAAACAACACCACCAGGTAATAGTATGATAGCTGGGTCCGGAAGCTCCGAGCTTCGAGAGAGCTGTTTGCGCAAGAGAGACTTAGCTAATGTAAGCCAGGCCGGAGACAGATAATATAGAAGGAATGCAAGAGTTGGGTTGTTGCAGGTTTTTTCGGGCTACATGGCCATGTTCTAGAGGCATTTTCCCCTGACGTTTCGCCTGCATCTATGGCAAGCATCCTCAGAGGTGCAGAGCCAACGTTAAGAAATGGGGCCACAAAGTGGAATCCACGACATGCGAGTGCGGAGAAGAGCAAACCACAGACCACCTGCTGCAATGCTACCTGAGCCCCGCCAGATGCACAATGGAGGACCTTCTTGCGGCAACACCAGAGGCACCCCAAGTGGCCAGATACTGGTCAAAGGACATTTAATCAACTGCCAAGTTTGCAAACTTTGTTTTGTCTGTTTGTTTAAAATTTGTTTAAAATGTAATACAATTGTCTAGTTGATACTGACACGATAAATAAATAAAATAAATACTCAGAGGTAGTGAGGTGTGTTGGAACTAGGAAAGTGGGTTTATATATCTGTGGAATGACCAGGGTGGGACAAAGGACCCTTGTCTGTTGGAGCTAGGTGTGAAATGTTTCAACTGACCACCTTAATTAGCATTTGATGGCCTGGCAGTGCCTGGGGCAATCTTTTGTTGAGAGGTGATTAGAGTTCTTTATGTAAGGGGTTCTTTAATGGTGAAACCCTAACCCTGAACCAACCGTATGCCTAAGCCTAATCCCAAACCCTAAACCTTTGTAAAGGTAAAGGTTTTCCCTTAACATTAAGTCCAGTCATGTCTGACTTTGAGGGATGGTGCTCATCTCCATTTCTAAGCCAAAGAGGCAGCATTGTCCGTAGACACCTCCAAGGTCATGTGGCCGGCATGACTGCAAGCAGCGCCATTACCTTCCCACCAGAATGGTACCTATTGATCTACTCATCAATGTTTTCGAACTGCTAGGTTGGCAGAAGCTAGAGCTGACAGCGGAAGCTCACGCCACTTGCCGGATTCAAACCTGCGGCCTTTCAGTCAACAAGCGCAACAGCTCAGTGGTTTAACCCACTGCACCAGGGGCTCCCTAAACCGTACCCGGTAATAGTATGATTGCTGGGTCCGGAAGCTACAAGCGTTACACTGTTTCTGCTTCACTCCTTCAGGAGCGCTGTTTGCGCAACGCAGAACGGAGCAGACTGAGGTACTGTACGCCAGGCCGGACACAGATATTAGAGAAGCAATGTAAGATTTCTGTAATGGTAAAACCCTTACCCGAACCCAAGCCCTAAACCTTACCCTAACCCAAACCATAATCCTAACCCTAACCCTCCCCTCCTTTCTATCCTTCCACCAAATGCAACAACAAAGTATATTCACGCCCTCTGTGTGCCACTCTTATTCCCTTGTTCACAACCATCATTACGGAATGTGCGTAACGCTCAACTATTATACTATCACCCCGCACCCTAACCCTTACCCTAACAGTAACCCAAACCCTAAATCTTAACCTAATCCTTACCCTAAGCATCCCCTCCTTTCTGTCCTTCCTTCAATCTTCCTGCTCCCACTCCGTCCCTTCTCTTCCTTTATTCACAACCGCCTTTCCAGCATCTCCATAACACTAGGAGCTTCTGGACCCAGCTATCATACTATCACCCACCACCAGATCCAGGGCACATCACTGTAAAGGGCAACCGATCTCTTTCCTGGAATGAGCACTAATCCCTTCTCCAGAGAGAGAGATACCTTTCTCCTGCTTCTTGCTGCAGACTCCACCCCAGGCCCATCTTCCCACAAACCCCTTGGCCGCCTCCTGCCTCCACAAGTTCAGGCCCAATACACCTCAGAGACTCACCTCGCAGCCCAACCTCTCCCCTTCAGCCTATACTTTCAATCTGGCTGTCAAACTCCTTTTCATTCAGGGCTGCATCTGCCTCAAGGTTGCCTTCAAAGGGCCTTGGATCCATGGATACAGAGGGCTAACTCTCTCTATAACTGAATAACACTGACCACTATATTAATATTGATATAGTGATGTATTATATTATATTAATATTTATATATTATACAATATAGTAATGTATAATACTGATTGTGCTATGCTGATAATATAATATATTGTATTTATTTATTTGCAACATTTATATGCCGCCCTTCTCACCCCGAAGGGGACTCAGAACGGCTTACAAGAGATATATACATACAACATATTATATTATTAGCATAGTACATTATCAGTATTAAATATTACTATATTGTACTATACCATTATATTGTAATATTATTAGTATTACATGTAATGTGAAATATATAATTATAATATTGTATTATTAATATATTTATAATATTATAATGTAATACAATATATGTATATACAATATATTATGTTATGTTATTAGTAAAGCACAGGAGACGAGATGGAACTGTCTTCTGCCCTCCTCTCTCTTATCTTGTAAGCCACTCTGAGTCCCCTTTGGGGTGAGAAGGGTGGCATATAAATGTCGCAAATAAATAAATATAGAAGGCCATATCTCTCTCTCTCTCTCTCTCTCAAGAACTCTGTCCATAATTGGGTTGTAATCAGATGCCTGCCACAGATGCAGGCGAAATGTCAGGAGAGAATGCTTCTAGAACATGGCCTTAAATCCCGAAAAACCTGCAACAACCCAGTGATTTCGGCCATGAAAGCCTTTGACAATACACAGACCATAATATGTATGTATGTGTGTGTGTGGTGGTGGTGGTGGTCAGTGTTCTTTGGGTTTTTTTTACCCAGCTTGGGTCCCCAGATGATAAAGTGCAACAACCCCCTGCATTTCCCGTTATGCCATGCGGATAATGGGAAATGCAAATCAACAGCCCCTGTGGCTCTGAGGTTGGGGAAAGGTGAAAAGGGAATTTTAAAATCGGGCAAAATGTAGTCCTGACTAAACGGGACAAATGGCAGCCTTCCAGATATGACTTTATCACAACTCCCCTACCCCCTTGGGGTAGAGAAAGGTGAGGTATAAATAGCTCTAGCTATGTCTTATTTATTTACTTACCCTATTTATACCCCACCTTTCTCTTCCCCAAAGGGGGCTGAAGGCAGTTTACATATGGCAATTATTCAGTGCCTTGAACACATACAAACATTAAGCTTAAAATCAATTGAATGTGGAATACAGAAGTCCACCTGGAAGGCCACATCAAATGGCATGATGGGTCACTTTTGGCCTGTGGGCCTTGAATTTGACACATGTGCCCTTAGAGTGGAAAACTAAATCAAAAGGGAAGGCAAATGTGGCAATTCCACACTTAATTATGTTAATTATTTGGGTCTTCATTTCAGACATCTATGATGACAGCTTGGGGGGGGGGGGTTCTTAACATACATACATAAAGTTCTGTAGGTTAAGAGATGCCCCTGCCTTTTAAAATATTCACTTAGAATTGCTAGCATAACTGCAAAGAGAAAAAAAGCATTTGAATAATATTTATGGGGAAAGAAATTCCTGATTTTTGAAAATGTTTCCCTAGCTTTCGGGGGTTTGGGGGGAAAGCGTCCCTCCTAGAACTTCTACGTGGTGAACACGGCCCTCTGGCCTCTTCCACAATTATTGCCCATTCCAGTGCAGTCCATTTGAACCCTCAGTTAGTCAAACTACCATTGAAATCCTTTTATCATTTAACCTATGGGCAGCAAGGACAGGAAAGTCTGTATCTATCTAGTTCCTAGTTTGAGCCAACTATGATGACACAACCAACAAATAAACATCACATTGTCAATATATCTTTTCTACTTAGAATAAAGATTCAATCCTTTTTTTCTTAAATAATAATTAGGTTGAAATAAATAATCAGCATATAAATACAATCTCTCTAAAATAATGCCTTTCGAATAATGCCTTTCAAAGGTACCTTAAAGATTTTTTTAGTGCTCATATATTGCAATAAGCTAATAAGAGACATTTCATTATCATTTGTCAGAGATTGAAAAGGCTACGATTTCCAGAATATACCAGACCGGCTGGGATTTGTGGAGTTACAGTCCCATAGCCTCCAACTGGCCTTGATTTAGCAGGGACAGTCCCAGTGGAATGAATCCTATTCTACCCCACTTTTTCAGTAGCTTCGAAAATATCCTGGTGTCACTCTTCTCCTCAAACTTTCCTCCTTCACCCTCAGTTTTCAACAGGCTACCAACTCTTAGAAATTGTGGGAGATGAAGTCCCAAATACCTGGGGGCCCAAAGTTTGCCCATGCCTAGTTTACAAGGTACAGAGGTTTGAATGTTGGACACTGGGGAGAGGGGCACTACATGGGATCAGGGGGCACCTGGGGACATCTCACAGCTTTGGAAACAACCAGGGCTGTATTCATCCACCTTCCAGATCACAGCTATTTTAGACCACTACTATTACTACTACTACTATTGTGGTTGTTATTATTAAATTGATAAAATACTACTGAAATTAAACATGAAACTTCAAAGCAACAGACAGGGATGTCCTGGTTGAAAATAAAATGGATCCAGAAACATGCCAAGAACCAATGAAGAAGAATTAGCAAGTGCACTAACAGTTTGGGAGCAGCATTCAGAATCAGATGCAATTTCTAAACAGCCAAAGCAGAGTCTGCTGTCAAAGCTTAACCTGTATGTACCTATGCATGCAGGGAAGTGGCAAGATGTGCTTTGCCTAGAACTGTTCACAGTATATATATTCCAACTTATAAAACAGAAAACCCCTTTCAAGTGTCATTTTCTGAAGTACTATTTTGTTAACCATTCCTCGCTTAATGTACAATGCACATACACAGCCACACACGGGTTTATTGGCTTTTGTGATCAAATAGCTCTAAACCACAGTACTTTCCTGTTTTGTCTGTAAACTACAATAGCTTTTTTAAAAATCCTTTAAGTTTCATAATATATAACATACAGAAATGTTTCCCTATTGCTGAAAATGGAACCAGGAACAAAACTATTTACGATGCATACATGGAAATCAAGTACAATTTAAGAATTCTGGATTTAGAACACTCTGAATTCTTTAGAGCTTCAGAGTTCATTTACGTTTAAAAAAACAGATGTATTTGCAAGCTTATGTACAGTAAGTGTGAAAGGAAAGCATAGGGGTTCATCTCTTGCTTTTTTTCATGTCAGGAGCAACTTGAGAAACTGCAAGTCGCTTTTGGTGTGAGAGAATTGGCCATCTGCAAGGATGTTGCCTAGAGGATGCCTGGATGTTTTGATGTTTTACCATCCTTATGGAAGGCTTCTCTCATGTCCCCGCATCAGGAGCAGGAACTGACAGAACCTCCGACTTGTTGGTCTTCAGACAAATTGTGTCTGCAGTAGTGCAGCTAGGTGAACTAACCTTGGCATGTGGTAGTACTTTCACAGTAAAAAGCATGACATTCTGAAAATACAATAATTGCATACCATCCTTTGCCACATAGAAAGCAAGTGTGGAAAACACTTAAAATGATTTAAATGCAGCATGTTCACAGCCACCTCTCTATGTACATAAGTTGGCACAGTATCAGATCTATGGTATCTCATTTGCATTCACTGATGGCAAAAGATAAATTGCATACCAACTGCTGGTACAAGAACAAGAACAAATGATCATTTAGCCGGGTGGTAGGGTTAATTGGTAAACCATTAATAAACATAGGTAGCCTGTCTCTGGGCATGTTTCTCTTGCCCATGACATGCAGGTGACAGCATGAAACTACTCACTTTCCTTTGCTGACAATAATAAAAGGAGGAACAAGAAAAAAGAAGCAGTCCCAGAAGCGCCCCCGCCACTTGCTGCCAAGCATAAGAGTATTATTCAGCATCGGCATTTGGTGACTTGCCACAAGTGGTCTGATCCTATTCTAAAAAGGAGTGTGTAAGGTGAAACTGGCTTGTACAGCAACATTTTTAAACTTAAAGGAACAGAAGAAAAAGCAGTCAGAAAACAACAACCTAACAAAATAAACTACAAATGTAAAAATACATGGGGGGAGGAGCCTGATTTCCCACTCGGGGAAAGGCATTCAAAGATAGGGCAGCACATCACAAAGGGCCCTTTTCTCAGCAGTGCTCTTGCTTTACTTACAATAGAAAGTGCAGCTAGTGGTCAACAAATCTTTTCCAGGAGATTCAGGTGATAGATGCCACCCCTTTAGGTATCTTGTGTCCCAAGCAGTAAGGGCATGGCACACTGGAAATGGTCCAATGGACAATGGAGCAGTTCCTAAAAAATCAAGAGCTATTCTCCAAAGATGGTCCTTGCAAATGATCTGGCATCAGAGATTACCTTCACTTCCCAAGTACAGGCAGTACAAACATCCAATTTACATACGACACGTAGTTAAGAATGACAATAGGAAGTGAGAGAAATCAACCCCTAGAAAGAGAAACTCACTCCTGAAAAAGGTATTTATGGGGAAAAGGTGTCTCCACTAAAGCTTCCTCGCCAATCCTTGTTTCCACAACAATCCAATTGTTTCAACATCCAATTATCACGGGGACAGAAAGTGAGGTGGAATCTTCTGAACAGATGCACAGGCAGCAAAACAAACACCAGAGGGATGTTAACCCTTCCCTATGCTGTCTAAAGCTTGAGATAGATAGATAGATGGATGGATGGATGGATAGATAGGACTGGAGTTACACTTAAAATGTATCTGTTCTGACTTACATACAAATTCAACTTAAGAACAAACCTACAGAACCTATCTTGTTCGCAACTTGGGGACTACCTGTATTCTCCAAAAGACACTCCCACAATACAAAATATTGCAGCTGGGTTCATTAGATAATAGATATCCCCATCTCTGTTGAACCTTCGCTGGAACACGAGCCTACTGGTGAAAAATCCTCATCTATAGTCATCTCCAAACTGTGAAGTTATTGGGTTGTTGTAGGTTTTTCTGGGCTATATCACCATGTTCTACAACCTACAACAACCCAGTGATTCCTGCCTTGAAAGCCTTCGACAATACTGTGAACTTATTATTTGGAAAAGAGAAATTCCATGAAGAATTTCCTGACCATCAGATTTCTTGAGCAGAGAAACCATTAATGGTACCCAGCAGCCTTGAACAAATATTCAGGATCTACTCCTACCCAGCCAAAACCAGTTTACATTTTTATGCACTGGTGTTATGTTATGCAGCTTTGCAAAAATGCCTGCAAGCGGAATTCTATGAATTATTAAACATGTTCATGCTCCTGTGGGTTGGAAGAACCCATTATATAACAAGCAAAAGTTTAAAAAAATGCTCTACCATCTTCATATGCAATGCAGTATTTAAATAATAACACTTTGCCAGATTGTACTTAGTCATTTAAATTACTACACAAAATGAGAACCAAAATTAGAAAAAAGCATACTAATTCTGTTTTACTGGCAAAGAGAGAGACACAGCTGTTTCAGAAATTGAGTGAAGAACAGAGAGGAATCTAAATTTTCTCCCTTCTCACTCACTCTCCCTTGTTATGCCTGAATTCACTCAGCCAATTTCCAGGCAATACAACTTGGGGCAGTTTGCCCCAACCTAGTACCCTATGGATATGATGGGGGTGACGCGAGTTGTAGCTCAACACACTGGAGGGCACTTCTACCTGACCCAAATATGCTACAGGGAAGGGAATCAAATTACATGCCTTCTGACTCAAAAACGTTTCTACTACTTGGAGTACTGAATGTGAAGAAAACGTTCTTAACTATTAGGAAG
This sequence comes from Anolis sagrei, assembly GCF_037176765.1. Lineage (NCBI taxonomy): Eukaryota > Metazoa > Chordata > Lepidosauria > Squamata > Anolidae > Anolis > Anolis sagrei. The sequence continues at coordinate 144,436,085 of NC_090023.1, read as the reverse complement.
GAGGAATTTCCTGAAGGAAGCTTTGATCAAATCAAAATTACAGTACCCCTACTGCATATGGAACAACATGTCCAGGATAAAGATAAATTTTGTTGTTGTTGTTATTATTATTATTTATATAAAATATTTTGTGGCTATATTTCATAAAAATATTACATAAGAAAATTTGCTTTTATTTGAGTGTGACCAAATAGTTATACTAAATCCTGAACAGGTTGCATATATAAAAACTAAAATAAATGTATTACAACCAAGATATGCATCTGCTTTTGGTTCCTAAAGATTGCTACATCAGTAATCTGCCTCCCCTCTTACTTCTATAACATCTGCTCAGCTCATTCCCATCTCTAGGTACGACTTTCCTCTGATAATAATACCAAGCTCTTCTCTGAAATGTCTCAAAATCACTCCTGATCAACTTTTTCAATATAATCACCTTTCAGACAAAGTCTCCTCTTCCTCGTTCTTTCTGATCCTTTAAGTTCTATCATTCTCTATGTACAGCACTGAAGCGCACAGCTGGCACTAGATGCACCAACAAGTAGCAGCCATGAGTGTTTCCTGATTTCAAAGCATTTATTAATGCATCCTGTAAAAATCTAATCTATGTTGCTAAGCTCTGATTCTGCTCCCAAATTCTACCTCTGTCCGAAATTTAATTCAAGAAAGAGATTCAAATCACCTGAATAAAACAATACAAAAAAGATTAAATATTTTTTCAAATTAAAGAATAGCTTAAAGTCACACCAATAAAAGATAACCCAGAATCCACACTTTAAAATGCCCTTTCTGCAGGAAATGTGATCAGTTGCAAACACCCATATAAATAAGAAGTTCTTCACCTGCTCACAGAAAGACAACAGGGAAGAAGCCTGCCAGCCGCAGGAAATTCCAAACCCTGTATCAAAGCCGAACTATTGTTTTTGACTTGCCTGATCAGCTGGGGAAATAAGCAGTAATCGTCTCCATGAAAGATCCAAGCCATGGTCAGCTGCACTCACAGCAAAATGGTAAGCTGAAACTGGATGACTCCACCTATCAGGCGGTACTTCCTGACTTTCCTTTACCTTTGCCAGGAGCCCTGAAAGGAGTATAAAGCCAGAACTGTATATACAGCCTGACAAAAAGGCGTCAAACAGGGAAGCAGACACTACAGCTTTAAGTTTTTCCCAAACTGGTCCCTGAACTGTTCTTCCCATAGCAACTGCCGGAAAATCATGATGGGAAGCCAGTCAGCTTCTTTCTTGTGACTTATCTTTCCGGTAGCTTCAAGCGAACTAATCTCTGTTGTGACTCACCTGAGCTTCTAACATGAACTGCAGGATTAGCCACAGAAAAGTGCAAAAATACACAGAGCAGCACTAATTGACTGAATGTGCACTTTCTTTCTTTGGGCCAGAGAAGAAGAGCAGGAGCACAGAATGGGTTGAGAGAGAAGGACTCATTCAACAGATTTATGTGGGGTGATGGCTCACCTTGATTTTTATGAGTGGATGTGCTAGACGACTAGGACATTAGCCAACTACGTTGAAGACTTAGAGGATTACATTTCCTTAGGTTTAATTCTCACAACAGCACTGGAAAGTTACTGATGCTTATGTCTACTGTGTAGGCAGCATCACCCCGATCAACTTATCTATTTCTAAGGAACTGGTTTAAAACTGAATCCTATAGCTATGATCCAGAATAATTTAACTAAGATAAGACAGTCATCTTTCTATTTGGATTTCAAAAGTAAAAAATTTAAAAAGATAAAAAAATTTAATATAAAACTTTTTTTAAAAAATCCAAGAATCTAAAATTCAACACATTGTTTTACAATTACCTCTTAAGATGCTCCTCCAAATCCACAACCACTTTCATGACTATTCCGTGGAATGACTGCCCCTGGAGAAGTGGTTATAGCAAATCTCAATGCTGTGTTTCTAAACTAGTTACTGCACAACTACATATCAAAAGAAAGATCCAGACCCTACCAAGAATATGTTTAGCCCTAGCAGTAGCGATGCAGATTGCCCGCCGAGAATAAGGCTGTGCTTTAAAGAGGAAGGAAGAGATCAAGCAGATGCTTCTATTCCAAGTCTGCTGTGCATAATGCTGGGCTGCTTATGGCCAACAGAAACAAGGGCAAGTGATGACATCACAGAGCCTGGGATCACGTGCTGTCCTGTTACATAAAGCTTCAAGAGAGATTACACTCCTCCTGATCACCTCTTTGCAGTTACATCCCGTTTCTTTCTGAATTATGTATTTGCTCCTCTCTATGTGATGAGTCTCCTCAGCTCTAAAATACTCTGAATGTTGCTAATTAATTAATTTCAGGTATGGAAGCAGATGACTGGATTACCTATTTCACATTATAGCTGGTAGCGCTGAATCTCCTTGCTGTAAAAGACAGAAAAATAGAACTGACACAAAGTTCTAATTAACGCAATGACAACCACAAAGACAAGATTAATTCTAATACTGGATGGAAACCCCCACAAGCATCTTATGTTTATGATAATTAACCACCACCATCACCTTAAAGCTGTTTCAAGAGCTTTGGCTATGAACTTCAGTAGAAATGTAAGAAGCTCAAAAAGTAATAACAATAATGATTTCCGACACACTTTCCCATATTCTGGAAACCTAGTATCAGCTTGATCAAAATGATATAAGAACTGAGGTGTTTTGTTTTTGTTTTTTTAGTTTTCTGTTGTCCTGAGGTTTTTATAATTACTTTTGCCTAAGCAGTTAATTGTCCATTAAAATATTGCCAAGATCTATAAAGATGCAATGTCAGCTAACGCTCTCTCATCTGGAGATTACTGAATTACAAGATCAGCAAGCATTCCACATCTCCTCCTCCTATTTTGCTCTCACTCCCCACCCAGTAACATTTCATAATGCAAAGACATGTGACTTCAGGTCATTGCACAGTAATGGTTCTTCAAGCAGCAATGAATCGGAGCAAAAACATCACAATACAATGCCTGATCCATGTGTATTCTGGCTTACTAAATATTCTGAAGGAAAAGATGCAGACCTGTTACTTTACTACCAATCACAGCACCTACTGAGTAGATACAATTTCAGCAGCAAAGCACTCTCTCCCTCTTCTAGTTAAAATGAATTCAAACGCCTATAGATTTCTGTGTGATATACCTTAGGAGGCATGAATCTCATCTACTAGCAATCAGCTTTTACTTGCAATTAAGTACTCTCTTTTGCAAACAAAACCAATACTGACAGCTACAATTTCAGTCAAACAGAATGCAACAATTGTATAGTAACATTATGAAGAGTTTCTCAAATCAAAGGCTACATCCAATTGCAATTTCCATCTAGAGCAGTGGTTCTCAGCCTATGGGTTCCAGATGTTTTGGCCTTCAACTCCCAGAAATGCTAACAGCTGGTAAACTGGCTGGGATTTCTGGGAGTTTGTAGACCAAACCACCCAAGGACCCACAGGTTGAGAACCACTGACCTAGAGTATATTCACTTGACTCACTATTTGGCAACGGATTTAACAGGCCCACATGAACTGGGCTATAACTATATCTGGGCCATAACTGTTATCTTCCAATGCACTGCACCAACCAGTTTCTGAATGTTTCAAAATAATATTGATTTGCAGAATAACAGACAGATCTAGATATACGGAACGACTGGACAATGCGATTGGATAATGATTTCACTAATGAGACACTGAGGATTTAAGGTTTTATTGGTTTTGTATAGTTTTATATTTATGCTAAATGTTTTAACTGTATTTTGTGTTGTTGGGGGCATCGAATTGTGCTGACTGTAAACTGCCTTGAATTCCCTTCAGGCTGAGAAAGGCGGTATATAAATACGGTAAATAAATAAATAATTTGATGCCTGACATTATGTGCTTACATAATATCTTTTAAAAGCAATGAGATTCAAGTGTGTCTGTAACAACGCAGTTCATGAACAAATTGGTGTCATCTAATTCAGCACTGTGCTTTCAGCAGGAGTTAAACCAATGTTTCCAGGAAGCTCACAGAGGGAGGCATAACGGCAACGGTTCATGTCTCCCTCCCCCCCCCCCCCACTATTTGGTCCCTGAGCAGAAAACACAGGGTGTAACTTGACCACAAAACCTTGAATTTCACTGTTGTGTCAGCTGGCAAATAACCCATGGTAGTCCATGCTGAAACTTCCTAAACCAGCAGAGGCCATTGCCATGATTTCTAAAAGCCAATTACTTGACTTAATGGATAGCATGAAAATAATGTTCTTCAGCATCCTAGCAGACCTGCTTTGGAGGTGCCACTGTTCTCTTTTCATCTTATATGGATAATCAGTGAAAGATTCCAAAAAATCTTGATTCCAAGAGAACTCCCTTCCACTCATGATTCAATGGGAAAACATTTAAATTGAGCCAGGATTTTTGAATAATCTGCTAACATAAAACAATCCCCCCATCTTAATGATCATGTTTACCAATATAAAAATGTTTTTTCTCTGTTACTGTATTTCTTCCTATTGCTAAATCAGGGATGGGCAGCTTCCAGAAGCCTGTGACTCAGATACTACCATCCTGAAAAGAAAATCTGCTTTCAAATGGTTACTGGCATCCTATCCCTAACCCTAACCCTGGTCATATTGCATCATTTCAACACACCCACATCTGTTTTAGGTTCACAAGGGTCTTTCTCCAAACCTGAAGTGACCAGATAGGGCTGCATCATTTCCAAACCCAAGAAAGATAATTTCAGCACAATAGAAGATTTACTGAAGCCTCAACTGTGGCTTTTGTGATTTCCAAAAACTTGAATTACCTTTTACATTTAATCGTTCATGTTGTTCAAATGCATGCCTATTGAAGTAGGGAAAGATCTGTCCACTCAAGACTCATCTGGATTGTTGTGCCTTAAATTAACTAATCTGAGAACACAGCTCTTTCTAAATCACACTGAAATTGGCACTGGCAGAATGTGAAGCAGGCTTTGGGAAAATGCTACCACTGAGGGAGTGGCCTTCCTTTCATTGTATGTCCAGGGACAAGGTTGTCTGCTGTTACGAAACACATTGCCTTTGTTAAGTAGTGGTGTATGAGTGGAACAGTAGTCGTTGCTGTGAAGACAGCAGCATCTGCAAATATCCCCAGTATTCAAAGAGAAAGCAGCCGTTGTCCATATGGCTTCCTGATTTTGTTCACTGAGATAAATACATTGGGGGGGGGGGGATACTCAATTTAAGTGTAACCTATTCCCCTCCATCAACATTGTGCTCCTATGAAGAGCATCAGTTTGAGGCAAAACACATGGACCTGAACCATGTTTTTCCAACATTCAGAATCTCAATGTGAGCATACAAGACTTTGAACTTCAGACTAAGACCTTTCACACAAAGAGTAACATCAGAAAGGGCTGACCAAGATTACTCCTCCCTCTCCAGCACATTTACTCCGTTACTTCAAAATGTCCAAGTAGGGCATCTTTTTTAGTGTCCTTGATGGAGATTATGAGCAGTGCCGTGTCTGCCTGATTATGAGCAATGCTGTGTCTGTCTGAACCACTCCAAGGGCACATGTTATGAAAGAACACCAGCACATGCAGATAGAAGAAATGTTAAAAATGTAAGAGACTTAGAAATGAGTGGCACAAAGTACTCAGAAAGGTGTTTGAATTAATATACGGATGTAGCTAAAATGGTCAAAGCTGATACATAAAGTAGATAAAGTAGACACAACGCAGGAGTTCCACAATCTCTTTCTTTAGTTGAAAGTAGTCATAGGCAAAAGATGAGAGATTTGAACTGTGACCATAGTAATCAGGATTTAGGCACCCTTATTAATACCCTCATAGAGCTGTTATTTCACCAGGGCATAAATATGGGGAGGAACAACAACATCCCACATATATAATTGTACAAGTCATTTCTGCCCTCCACAGTTTTAGTGGTGCAGGGAAACTAAACAAGGAAAAAGAACAGGAGGAAAGAAGCAACACTTTTTCTCCAGCATCATAATTCTGATTCAAATAATCCCTTTTCCACTGAGCAGAAAGTTGCTCTCTTGTGCATCTACTTTGGTGCTATGTCTGGGTCTGGTAGACCTAATTCTTCATTTTGACCAATTCAGATCTTCCAAGTGTAAAGCCTATTTTTAAAAATAAAGAATTGTTAATTAGTGTCTCTGCAAATCTGATGTAGTGCCCTTTAATACATTTAGCACTGGTGCCATCATGTCATCAATAACTTCTTGCCATAGTACATTTTTGGAGGGGCCTGGTCATTACTTGGGTATGTGGCAATATGAATCAATGATTACTTGGTTATGTTTTGTATGAAACCACTTTGGAATACACATGGTCAGAGACCTGCACTGAAATTATGAAGAGGCTGAAACTGACCTTCTCTTACAAAGGACTAACGACAAACTTAGTTTAGATTTCCAAGAACTCAATTTGTATTGGTTTGGGACTCTCATGGAGCCAAAACACAATATATTGTGATTAATTCCATTTATTTAGCTACAATAGGATAGGAACATGTACACAGTATTTATGTGTAGCAAAGGGTTGTCCTCTTTAGTTTATAATTTTTTTTACAACTAAAAGTACAAGCAAAAACAAAAACAAAAAAGAAGGAAAGCTGAATCTTCCCCTCTTTTAACTGCAGCCTGTTTTCTATGGGGCGTTGCAGCCCTAGTCAGATTCTTTGACACAAGTAGGAGGAAGAGGAAAGTGTGCTTTCAAGCTGCTTTCGCAGCAACTCTTTTTTTGTTTTGCTTTTAAGCAGGCCCTTATCAAAAATTTTTTACATTTTATGCATTAATGCTGAAAATGCACTGAAGAACAAATCTGTCCATCATTCTGAGTTTGTCTAAAAATAATGGTGTTTTTTTAAAGAAATACTGTTCCAAAAGTAGTACTGGCATATGAAATGGAAATATAGTTTGTACTGTGCAGGCCTGTAGCCAGGATTTTGATTCCGGGGGGGGGGGGGGGGGGGCTGAGTCTGAGTGAAAGAGGGTCTACCCTAGCAAACCTTTTGTATCGTTACCCCAATACCCCCATGCATATGAGATATATTAAGCATGGTGATCAAATCATTATATGAATAAACATAACAGCTTAAATAATGTACAGTAAGGCCTTCTTGCGGACCACCATGATAATTTGGGGGGGGGGTGAAGCCCCCAACCCCCACCCCACCCACCCCCAGCTACATGCCTGGTACTGTGGCTTATGTGAGAGTGCTAGATTCATTGACAAAAATACTGTATCTTAATATTTAAGCTGTTTTAATGTATTTTAAGAAGTTAATTTTTAAAAAACCTTGCACAAATTATTGGTTTCAAAACTAGTTTTGTTCAGTCATATATTACAACATAGAAAGATCAAAACAAGTTGTGAAAAAATGTATATGATGTATTATTTTTAGATAGAAAACACCAAATTCTTATAAAACCAGCATACATTTATTTTAAAGACCTTCAGTTTTACAGACCTGTGTTATTATTTGTGATAAACATGGCCATACATTTGCTGGTGTCAACGAAGCTATGCATTCTGGAGTTTTGATCCTTCTGGCACAGATCAACAAATCAGTACAAGCATATACACACACTTTAACTGATGAAATGTTTTCACTGCTTTGAAAAGAGCCTCCAGCTAAAACTGAAAATGTTTGAAGTATCCCTGTTTCTTTTCTTTTCCTGTCAACTTCCTAAGCTCAGCACTCTCTTTTTTTGTTCTGAAATATTCTGATGGATATAAATAGTGACAAGTTGCATGCAGATGAATTGCCACTGCGGGCACATAATGATGCCTAATACAGACAAGTTTTAGCTCCAATGGCACAAAAACAACAAGACTTCAGTCACAGTGGAATTTAGAAAATACTCTGTTTTTAATGTATTTGCTTCAACAACACAAGTTTTATTTCTACTATTTCTTTTACTATGGTGTTTTCTGAAGACATATAGTCTGTCAAAGTCCCAAATATATAGCAAGGTAAAGATTTACCTGGAAATGTAGTGGCAGATACTATAGGTTCTGCTCTTTGCAGAATGAAATTATGTAGGATACTGAAGTTCAGACCCTTGGAGTACTAATGAACACAATATTTTAAGTCACACAAAACTCTTTAGAAAAGAATAAGCAGAGAAGAACTAAAGCAGAACTAATTCCATACTAAGACTTCACTTCACAGAAAACATTAGGTGGTCTCCACTCTTCAAAGCAGAATTATTTTTATTAGCAGAGTAATTGCAAGAGTTCATTAGTATATTGCCAGACCCTATGAAAAGGGAACCAGTTGTCTAGAGATAGTAAAGTTTTTCTTCTCCCTCCCCCTTTCCTTCTTCTTCCCTGGACCACCGTGCCACTTCCCTGGTTAACATACCTGTATCTCTCTCAAAATATGTGTGGTGGCCAGACTGAGAGCACAGGTCAAGTGTCAGTATCATATATCCTAACTGGCATGACTTTGAGGCATTATTACAAGTCTCTTAGAGATCTACCCCATGTCTTTTGGCCTGAAACAAATATGTTTTTAAAAATACTATCTATTTACAACAGGGGTCCTCAAACTAAGGCCCGAGGGCCAAATACGGCCCTCCATGGTCATTTACCCGGCCCTTGCTCAGGGTCAATCTAACTCTGAAACGACTTGAAAGCACACAACAACAACAATCCTATCTCTTCATCCAAAAGCAGGCCTACACTTCCCATTGAAATACTAATAAGCTTATATTTGTTAAAATTGTTCTTTATTTATTGTATTGTTTTTAAGTGTTTTTTTGCACTATAAATAAGGTATGTGCAGTGTGCATAGGAATTCATTCTTTTTTCTTTTTCAAATTATAATCCAGCCCTCCAACAGTTTGGGGGACTGTGACCTGGCCTTCTGTTTAAAAAGTTTGAGGACCCCTGATTTACAATATAATGCCTTTTAAAATATAATTGCCTAGTCAGAGACGCTGCTTTTGCCAGCCTTGTAAATCCCCAGCAACTGTCCCAAGTGGAGCAGCTGCTACCATTAGACAAAGGAAGCCAGTAATCCTGTGCAGTTAAATCCAGTCTCCACGTCGCATAACTGAAGCTCAAACCATGGTATCACTTTGGCTTCTGGCGTAGAGTGTGCAGGCATTCCCCAATGTACAAACAAGATAGGCTCTGTAGGTTTGTTCTTAAGTTGAATCTGTATGTAAGTCAGAACAGTTACATTTTTAAAGCGTAGCTCCAGTCAAATGCATGCACACACACACACACGTATAATATAAAGCTTTTGTGGTTTTTGTTTTGCTCTCTGTGCTCCTATTCAACTCACTTTCTGTCCCTGTGAAAAAATTGGATTGCTGTGAAAACAAGTGATAAAGCTTCAGTGGAGACACCATTTTACCCATTATAACTCTTTAAGGAGTGAATTTCCCTTCCTGGGATAGATTCCTCACACTTACTATGGTTTCGTCCCTGTTCTTAACTATGTTTGTAACTCAGGGACTGCCTGTACTCAGCAACCTCCAAGTCCATATTGTGACAATATCTCAAATTAGCTCAACCGAAAAGGCACAAAATTCCCTGTGCAAGCTTTCAAAATCTAAGTCATGACATTTGAGTTTCAAAAGCATACTCAGAGATTTTGGAGGCAGTTTAGTTTGTCTAATGAAGGTACTGCTACAGGTAAAATATTGTACTTTGTCTAAGATACAATATGTCTACTCCTGCATTTGTTTTATTCACATCCAGATACCCAGTATAGTCATTATTAATATTAAAAACTATGATTTTATATGGGAAAAAAGGTGTGCTGTGTTAGAACATATGAGAGAAAGTGAATAACATGCAGGTTTTAGAAGCAATCTACATCAACATGCTCTCCCAAAATATGCAAGCAGAATATCACACACAGGTTGTGTAATCCGCTGCACAATCAGGAAACTGCTGATCATATTTGCTAGGGTGAATGCTTCCATTTCCAAATGATGAACCTTCCCACCAAAGAAAAGAAAGAGACCAGAGAAGGAAACCAACTGGTGGTGACCATAATTGCATATGACAGATTATTATTTTTCTTCAAGTGCACTCTACCAACTTTTAATCAAATTGTTCTCAAACACATATATCCAGAAAGACAAGAAATGTCTAGTGCACAGGCTTACATTATTACCACTTCAATGGCTACAACAGGCTACATACAAGGTGGGGAAGACCGTCTTCCTGTCTGCTCACCATTATGGTTTTCATAAGGTCCTTCCACACAGCAATATAACTCAGAATATCAAGGCAGATAATCCACAATATCTGCTTTGAATTGGATTATCTGAGTCCACACTGCCATATAACCCAGTTCCATATGGGTTTTATGCAGCTGTGTGGAAGGGGCCAAAATTCAGTTCCAAAGGGTTTCCCAGACATCCAGAACCACTTCAGAATGGCAACCTCACTCTGGATTCAGCTAAGCTCCACAGCTGCATCAATGGAAGTCCACCAGTACAGTCTGCTAAGTCACTACAAGTTATAAAATTCTCACCATCTAACTTAATTACCAATAATTAAGTTTTTGAACATTTACATTATTTTTTTAAAAAAAAATGTGCTCCCGGGAATAAGAATTCAATATAGGAAGGTCTAAAGTGCATGTTTACTGATAGGGCACATTTTAGATAAACAGATTCTCTGTCATTCTGTCACAGAATGTGTGAGCTATTTAAAAAACATAATTACTTTCTTGAAATAAATGTATACTGTTAATTAGTGATTTACTAGTTACACAAATCTAGAACTTGGAATTGCTATGCTATCAACAAAGGAAAACTGCAATGGATTCCCTTTCCCAGGCTGGCCCCACAGTCCCAACCCTTGGAATTCTGTCACTCATCCTGCTGTTGTTGACCCCTTTATGGATTGGGTTCCTGGATCTCAGAATGACCCCTTAAATCAGTGGTGTCAAATGTGTGGCCTTCCAGGTGTATTGGATTTCAACTCCCAGAATTCCTGGTCACTGGATAAGCTGGCTAGGGCTTCTGGGAACTGGAGGCCCAAATATGTATAGCTGTGTTGTTATGCGGCTACTTCATAGTAGGGTGGCCTGATTCCATACATAAGACTTAAAAGGAACAGCCAGAGACAGATTTCAAAAAGGTAACCAATATAGGTTTATTAAAACTCAATGGCTTCCAGGCACCTATTAGCATAATTCACAAAGAGTCCCTTTTTCCTGCTATAGATTAAGGGCCCACAATATCAATACACACTTGTTTAAAGGGTTATTCAATCACACACAGGATAGAGTTCTGCTTTAGTTTTATCCCTATGTGTTGTCATGTATCGCATTTTCCATAAAAGTTACCAACTTATTAGCTCATCTTTGGCCAATACAAGTTTTGAGCCAAATGGTTGCAGTTCAAGTTATTCCCAAATGTCCACCAAAAGAGATTTGCATCATTTCCATAATTCGCTATTAGTATTTTGCAAATGCAATGGGTGTTTCCCCACACATTGTCTATCTACATTTCAGGTATACTTGCTATAATGTGCCTTGCACATACATATATTAGGATATATGGATATATTAGAGAGCTCAAAGGGGGAGGGTTGAATTTGCTGGTTGTCTTAGTGAGCTTACACTTTCATCCAGGATGAAAAAAATCCACAGGACTCTTACTCTCAATTCTTGACTATCTATATTCCTTAATTTCTGCCCCCGAGCTTGTCAGCTGAATTTAAAAAAATTGTTCCAGACCCATATTTTCAAATTTGGGTTGCAAAAGTTGTACTTGTTGAGCCTGGTGGTGGGGAGTTGTGCTATATGTTTTGACTAAATAATTTACAATTAGACATTATGTCATGTATCATGTTCTGGATTTGATGGTGGTTGGTGGTGGCAGACCTAGAAGTTGGTGATGGAAGGGATAATGTAACTTAGTTCTAAAGGGTTGAGTAATCTGTAAGTAAGTGTTAATGGGTGAAAGCAATTATGGGTGGAGGCATGCAAGAGATAGGTTGCAGCTGGGTGTTTCTGGATATGTTTTATTTTGGTGGTAGATGCTGCTGGTTTTCCCCCAGATTTGTGGATTTTTGGTATCCTGACCAGTCTTCTGTACTCTTGGAAACCTGGAACCTTGAATCTTTGGACTGACTTTTGGCTCTTGATCCCTGGACTTTGCTCATTGAACTCTTGGCATTTGACCACTGGACTGGACCCTTTGACTACGGTGTAGCATTTGTTTTCAGTTTTTGTTTTATGTTCTGTGGCTGAGTGCTATCTTTATGTTTTATATTTTGGACTATTAAAACAGCCAGAAAGTAAGTGCTGTTTAAATTAAAATGTTAAGCACACACTGGGTGTTTGTTTGATTCACCTCTGTCTGTGACACACAGGAATGTCTGAACAAACAGTTAGATTCCAGGATTCATGCTAATCTTGCCACTGGCACAGGGAAACCTGGTCCACCACAGCCACTGAGCATAACGTGTTGTCTTTCCATTCTATCATTCTAGCTTATGAGATGAAGTTTAATTATACAAAGTTGAGCTTTAGTATCTCTTAAAGCTATCACTTCTTTGCCCATTTATCCGTACTTATTCAACATCCCCATTAACATCCAGTGGCACAATCATAGACTATCTGGCTTGCTTTGAAGGAAACTTGTTTGATGCTTCACTCATTGCTTCTGTCTCCGTTAGCAGTTAATGGCCTATCTGGCCCCTCAGACTGAAACTGTCTCACATTTACTTGCTTATGACTCAAGGGTACATTTGTCTTGCTTGTGTATAGGCAGTTATACTGCCTGTGTCTCAAACTTCCACAGTCATAACACTTTGGGAAATTTGGAAACAGGAGACCAGTTCAACTAGCTTTACTACATCTTCTTTAACTTCAGCCTTGGACCAAGTGATCCACCTTTTCCAAGAGCTTGTCCAGTCTACAGCTCAGTTGATTGTACGTTTTCTCAGTTTTCCCCCCAATCATTGACATTCTTTTTATGATGTTCTGAGGCTAAACCAAACCTCAGTTCAAACCTTTCCTCAAATAATTCCTGTCTTTGAGAAATATTATCTCCTTATCTTTCACTCTCAAGTTAACACAAGCTTTCTCAACAATAGTTCAAAAAAAGGAATCAACTTTATCCCAGTTATAATATACTGAAAAGGCTGAGGGGAACCATTAGTGCTAGCAACCCTACAACTTAAATGGTCTGGGTACTCCAGTATAAGTTTAATCTTAGACCTCTCTACCTCATTAGTCCTCTAGCTATCTTTTTTCTTAACTCTTGTTTTTTCTTCATTTTCAAATGTTCTAGTTCTTCCTCACATTACATAATTTGTTCCAGTATTTTTTATGTTGCTTTTCTCATATTTCTCTGCTCCATATCTTAGCAATTCAATCCTTTTTTATTTTCTGTCTTTCCACACCAATTGTGGATTCAGCTGTGTTGGCGTCTAAATTCTCCCTTCACTTACTCCTTTCCACATTGAGCACAGGGCTTTACCCTATAGCGGTCTTTACTCTCTTGGGAGCCATAATCGCAGTGTTTTCTTATGTTTGCTCACAGTTTTACCTCACGAAATATCTTATTGTGATCCAGATTGCTTCTTTTCACTTTACTATGTTTGTCTTCTTATTGCTTTGGAGATTTCCTACTATGCCTCAAATGCTCACCGCAGAAATCACTTTGTTGAGGTTGGGGGATTTTGTCAGTTGTGCATTTTCATTCTTTTCTTCCGACAATTCTCTACTTTACCTCAGGGTTCACTTTGCTTTAAATCTTTATAGCACTTTTCCTTGGGCCCTTCACTTTGCCACAGTGCACCACTATGGGGAGAACCTCTGCCAGCTGTTTACACAAGATTTCCTTTTTGAATTTCTCTTCACCAAATAGGTCTGCACACAATATTCCACCTCTTTCCCACAATAGGGGCTCCAGTTAGTACAGTGGGTTAAATTACCAGCTACAGAAAATCTTGTCAATTGCAAGGTCGGCAGCAGTTCAAGCTGCGGGCCAGGGTAAGCTCCCACTGTCAGTCCTAGTTTCTGATAACCTAGCAGTTTGAAAACAGCAATGTGAGTAGATAAATAGGTACCGCTTTGGCAGCGAGGTAAAAGTCGCCCTGAAAAACATGCTGGCAATGCGATCAGGAAAGGGTTCAGGGACAACAGACTCCGATCTATTCTCCCAAAGCCAACCTCTGTGGTTATTTTCCTTTCTTTCTGAATGCAGAAAATAATAGTCAAATATAGTAACTGTGAAAATTCAATGGATGACTGCATACTTTTTAAAATGTCAAAACACTTATAGAAAGCTAAATTCAACATCATTTGTTTTCTCTTTGCTGTACTAAATCCTATCCACCATATTGTTTTCTCATATATAGCATAACACAGTGCAGGTTTTTCTAGAAAAGGAAACCAGGATTTCTTCCATTATTTTATGAGCATTAAGGTACACCAGTAGAAGAAATAACAATAATAATCCTTCAAATACAGGGTGACGCAGCATAACTTCCTTTTTTAAAATGCACGCCATTCAGTCGGTTGAAGACATAGCGGAGCGCTAGTGGTCTCATTTGAGAGGCAGGAGTATACAGTTTTGTCCTGACACAGTTCAGTCGCCATCATGCGTTGGGACAGTGAGGAGCGTGCTTTTGCCGTTGAGGCCTACTTTTGAGCGGATTTGAAGTGGCCGGCCCACTCTCCAGATTTGGCCCCTTGTGATTTTTTTCTATGGGGTTTTTTGAAATCCCGTGTGTTTATGTAAATTGTCCAAGGACCCTACAGGATTTGAAGAACATCATCCAGGAAGAAAATGCCAACATGACACCTGCTATGCTGGCAAGAGTCATGACAAACGCCAGAAATCGGTTTACTCAGTGTATGGAGAATGGAAAATGGTGGATGTTACCTACCTAATTTGATCTTCAAAACTATGTAAAACAAAACTTTAGGTATGCACCTACATTATAAAAAAAATTCTGATTCATACAATGGGTTTTATTAAGTTTTGAAAAAAGGAAGTTATGCTGCTGCGCCCTGTACTTGCAATTACTTCCAATGTAAATTGGGACAAAACAATGCTGCCTCCTTGTGGAACAAATGAAAATTAACCAAGCCTCTGGTATTTTTTTCCCTTCCTAACTAGGGATGGATAAAGATTGAATCCACAATGCCTTACATCATGGCATTGTATATATTGTAGCCAAACTACATCCCATAAACCATTTTAATTCAAACCCTGGATTCAACACATATTTTGACGAAAATGGAACTCTCTTTTTATTACTGACATTAAAAATGCCTTGAGATACAAATAAAAATGAGATACAAATTGAAATACTACTTTGAAAAAACTGCTTCAGTATAATCATTTACTCTAACTACAACAGTCTAGGAGAGTTTTAAAAACAATAATCGCAGAAAGAAAAATTGTGTTTTAAAAAACACACCTTTAAAACTCATGGCACGAGGAAATATATACATTCAGAAAGGGAATCTCGGAGGAGCCTTTCAATTCTTAGATCTTCCTTGCAAATTAGCTCACTATATTTTTCGCAAACACAGAAGAAACTTACCTAAGGCTTCTTGTGTTTCAATACTTGGGGGAAAATGGCTTTAAACACAATTGTGCAATAAACCTCTAGGTGGCACCAGTTGATAAAGTAAAAGAGATGTTTCAATAGAAAATCAAAGAAAATAAATGTCGATTTATGTCCCTTCAATTAAAACAAACAAACAAACAAACAAACAGAAATGTTTTACTTCCTACTTATTTCTGTGCTCCTTTAATTCTCTACACACAGAGGAAAAATAGCAGTAAAGAATTAGTGGAAAGACCGATGCATGTTCAACCCAGTTCTTATTTTTCTCAGTAACAATTTCATAACGAAAGGTATTGTTGAACTACCGCATCAAATAAGGACAACAAGAACATGAAAGGTGGCAGATCTTTTCTAAGTCTGATCCTGCACAGTCATATAAAACCACAGAAAAGACAAAAAAATCAGACATTTGACTTTTATAGTCTCCAAACTGATCGTGTTGGCGAAATATACCACTACATAGACAATTTACACAGAAAGTCAAGGCTGCAAGCTTTAAGTAAACTAAAATCCCAAAGCCTATGGCCTCCCTTGCAATCTAGATTTAAAGACCTTCAAGAGCTGGAAACAGAATCCCACACACACTCCAAGCAGAGCAGAAGAGGTTACCACTTGATATAAGACACCGTCCAGCGTAACAAACCTGCCAAAGGAAACTTCAGTATCTGCTCTTCAACAACAGACAAGCCTCAGAAAACTAAAACTGCATTTGCCCACTGCAGTTGGGGAGTTCTGTTGTTTTTAAAGCAACCTATGGTCCGTTCCTCATGAAAAAGCAGAATTTGAATCTGCTCCAAGCAGATTCAAGAAACAGACGCCAATAATAATCTGATTTAATTTGCAGACTTTGGGAGAGGCAGGGATGTCAGGAAGCAATGATGCATGTCGGATTCAGCTTTGCCTCTTAAATATGCAATGACTTGTTCCCTGGAGAACTCAACTCCATGTTATTTTGCAAATAAAGTCTCAAAACTTTGCCAGACAACAGGGTAATTCTCTGTATTTAGTACCTGATACTCTCCTTCTCTGCTGCCACATAAAATCCAGATTGCCTGCCTTGAATTGGATTATTTGGCAGTGTAGACTCATATAATTCGGTTCAAAACTGATGTGAATTATGATATTTGATAATCTGGATTATATGGCAGTGTAGAAGGGGCCTGAGTTAGCACTAGCCTGATGTCCCCATTCCAGAATTTATATTTCCCCGGCAGCTACTATTGTTCTGTACCACTTTCCCCATCAATCAACCATTTCCTCTCTTCATCTCCTCTTTTAACTCAATGTAGATTTCATTTGGTACCACTAAAGGTCCTTTTGAAACCATCATCTGTCAGCACTTTCTTTCAAGTCACAGGACTGCTCGGTTCATATACTGTTGGCGCCATCAGAAGTAGAGGCCCTTAAGACAGCACTCTAGAATCTGTTTGCTATCTCAAGCATCCTCCATCTGTCCTACCCATGCTATTAGGAAGAATATCCTGGCAGTAAGAGCTGTTCAGAATATGTTGCTGCATTGGAGTGTGGTGGAGTTTCCTTCTCTGGAGGTTTTCAAGCAGAAACTGGGCGGCCATCTGTCAGGGGTGCGTTGATCATGTGTTCACAGTGGGGACTATACTTAATTTTTTGACAATTCATGGTAGATAAGAAACATATCTAATTAGACTAAGAAGAACAACCATACCAAGCCGGAAAAAATTAGCAATGGCACTGATCAAATTAGCTGAGGATCGAATCAGACCTTAAAAGGTGCCATGATAACTGCAAACATAACATTGAAGAATTAGTATTAGATGTAAATACTGATGCCAACATTATAGTATTGGTCACTACATTAAATACATGAGAATGGAGTAATTTCTTATGACAAAAATATATAAGGATAGCTAGTGTTTGGGGACTTTTAGGGATATAATGGAATTTCACATGGGATGCATGGTACCAAGAATATGTGCCTCCCAATAATAACATGGCCATTTAGTGAAGCTGGGAGATTTGGTATATAAAAAGGAAGTCGTTCTGCACATAACAGCATACACTATTTAACTCAGTAGTACAAGATGACCAAGCACAAGATAGATGGATGTTATCCTTGACCTTGAAGGAGTGAGCTGGTCCATGAGGTCACAAAGAGTCAAAAGCAACTGAATGAATGAATAACAAAACTACAAGATGTAGCAACTGGTTCAACTTAAGAGTTTTAACATCTACTTCAAAGGCAATTCATCAAATAAGGCTATTAATAGATTTATGTCACGATGGTTATATGTTACCTCCACAGTTGGAGACAGTGTACCCCTAGTACCAGTGTCTCAGGCGCATGAACACTCATGTCCTGCTTAAAGTCAATGGTGAAGAAGAAAAAAGCCAGGATAGGAAGGAAATGAATTCTGGTTTCATATATCCTATTAAAAGCAGCTAGCTATTTGATATACACTGGGAGTACTTATATACACATAATAATCAGTCTACAGAAGGTTTAAAAACAGATTGGGTCTAGAGATAAAGATTAGAAATATATTTGCCAATTTTTGTATTTTTTCAGTAATGGGTCCAGAGAGAAAAGGCACAGTCCTGACATTACAAGGCATTAACTCTAAAAAAGAGAAATTAATTCTAAAGATTATGGTATGGAACTACAGTGTTCCCTTGCTATTTTGCGGTTTGCTTTTAGCGGACTCGCTGTTTTGTGGGTTTCTGAAAATATTGATAAATATATATATATATATAATATATTTATGTCCAGTGGAGGCCAGGGACCTCGGAAGTGTGGCAGCCTGAGGTGTGGCAGGGAAGGCCTGCCTCCCTGGCCTCCACAGACCCCGGAAATGCAGCAGCTTGAGGTGCAGTGGGAAAGGCCTGCCTCCCTGGCCTGCTGATGCCTGCATGGCTCTGAAGGCTCTGTGGAGGCCAGCGAGGCAGGCAGGCATCCTTGGGATGGGCCGGGAGGCGGGTAAGGAAGCACAGGTAAGAAAATAATATATAATATATATAAAATAATGTATAAGTATTAAAATTAATATGGTGTCCCTACTTCATGGATTTTCAATTATCACGGGTGGTCCTGGAACAGAACCCCTGCGATAAGTGAGGGAACACTGTATATTGTTCTATAATTAGCAGGTCCATCTTTAAGGAAAGAAGATGTGCTGCTGATAGAGCTGCTGGTGGTAGGACCTCTGAAGTCAAGCAGCCTTTTGCTGAGAAGACAGACTAAATTTGCCAGACAGCTACTGGGAAGCAGGAGTAGTGGTGGGTAGCACTGATGAAGGACCTCTCAGAAACAACACTAGTGGTGCTTCAGACAATCCAAAATGAACAAGGGATGATGTCCTCGGGTCAGAAAGCACTCAACCAAATGAAGAAGAAATCTAAAACTTCTAAACAGCGTTCTAGGAGGAAATTGATCACTCACAGAAACATAATAATAGGCAATTGGAACACAAAAGTAGGAAACAGGAAAGAACAGTGGAAGAGTTTGAATGTAGAAATAAAGCAGAAGAGCTACTTATTGAATTTTGCAAACAAAAGCCAAGAGATGACTGTAGATGTGGATGTATTCAAATAGCCAATATAGAAAGCAAGAGGCTACAATCTAAACCTCCATTTTATCTGCAAAAACAAGACCATGAGCAAAATGCTGCATACACCATAAACTGCTAATATCAAAAATAAAGTTACAGAAGAACACTAAGTTCATCTTTGTGCAAATAAAGAATCTAAAGAACATTTCCGTAGAACTGAAAGACCATATAAAATACAGATATGCACTACTAAACCTAACTGACATAGAACCAGAAGAACTCTGGAGTAAAACTAGGAATATTTTCAAGGCCAAATGCCAAAAAAGAAATACAAGCCTCCTTCAAGTAGGTAAGGACAGATTAGAAGCAAAAGTAAAAGGAGACACAAGTAGGCCAGAATCCTGAATACAACTGTTCAGTGACTTATGAAAGGAGACAGTGAGAACTAATATAATAATAATAAAAGATAACAAAAAGGAAGCATAAGATGTCTCTTTTACAGGACCTAACAAAATTAAAGGGACATTTAAATCAGGGAGATGGTATGTGAACTACAGGAACATTCTTTGTTAAATAGAAAACATCAAAAGAAGCAGTACACTGAGGAACTATGTAAAAGAGAGGAAATGATGACAGATTTCATCAAGTAAGAACTATTAAAAGATGAACACATAATTTTAAAACCAAACTGGAAAAGGATATCAAAGCACTTGGGAGAAAGAAATCATCAGGAACAGATGGCATACCAATAGAGTAGATTCAAGCTGTGGAGAGGAAATAAAGTGTCCAGAAATATGGATAATAAAACAATGTAACCCACAGACTCAAAAACTTCAAAATACATCCTAATCCCCAAGAAAGAGGACTCCAGGGATTGTAGTCACCAGAAGATTATTACACCAATTTCTCATAAAAGGTAAGTGATGCTCAAGATTTCACAGGAAAGGTTTTTACCTTCGATTGAGCTAGAAATGCCAGGTATCCAAGTTGGATTTAGAAAAGGAAAAGGCACTAGGGATCATACTGTAAGCATGCATTTGACAATAAATTTCAAAAAAATCACAGGAAAATCAGCCCATACATATGGATTATGACACTGTATCTGACTTGCATATCATAAGAAATATAATTCATGCTAAAAACAACGGGAGTCACAACTTCTGGTTGTCCTGAGGCATAATTTCTACTATGGACAAGAGTAGGACACAAGACAGGACACAAGACAGAGAAAAACAAGATGGTTTTCAATTGGCAAGTCAGTCAGATAAGGCTGTATTTTACCAGTCAATATGTTTAATTTATATAGAAAATATATCATATGGACTGCTGGACTACACTCACAGGATTTTAAAGGAATTACAATACAATAGAATTACAACAGAAATGTTAACTCACAGAAAGAGAACAGTGATAAACAATTTGAAAATAAGGATTACTAATTACTTAAATTGAACTTGGTTTTGGTAGGGTAATAGAGGTCATTTTCTGAATTTTGTTTAACACAAGTTGCAAGCACTGTCAATTACAAGTATTAGAGCTGCTGCAGCCATAAATAACGATAAGGCTTTGCCTAGACAACAATTTGTAAGATTAAAAGCAAAGAGATGTTTTGTGTTATACTCAGCTGCATCAGACTGACAAGCATACTAGTCCTCAGCACTGTAAGAGAATGTTAATATCTGACACACAGTAACACAACAAAACATTGTTCTGCCAACATATGCTATAATGTTTTAATGTGTATAGTGCTGATATTTTAATCGTGTTATGAAGTGGCATTGAGTTGTTATTGTATATTCTTTGTATGTTAACACATGTTGTGAACCAGTCCGAATCCCTCTTTAAAGGTGAGAGGGTCGGTATATAAAACCTCGAAATAAATAAATAAATATGATTTCCCAAAACATCAACAAAGAAGCATTGCTGACATGTAATGCAATGTAATCATTGCATTACATCCATTTAAAATATACATGTAGATCTTTTTGAAAAAGAAAAAGTCTTCATCTAAAGCAAATTCCCTTCCTCCTCAGTTGTTAGGGCTGCAACCAAAATGGCCCAAAACTACCGTATGCGTGCCAACAGCATCATTAACAAACTCAAAAAATGATGTAAGCAAATTTGTGTTCCATCTGCAGAGACGGAACAAACAACTTGCTAGGTCAACCATTAATGAGGCAATATTTGGCTTTTTTTTCCTCTGCTAGAGTAAAACTTCCCACAGCTCTCAAAGTAGAGCATCCTCCATAAATTCCCTGACCAAAGCTCATCTCAGCAAAGCAACAAATATGTTTTGCTCAGCATTCCTAGGAGATTTGGGGAAGAGTGACCATAACACAGGCAAACAAAAAGGCAGGCAATCTGCATTAAGGGGAAAGTTCAAGGTTTCCCCCTCCTCCCCCACACACACACTTTTAGCAAAAATAAAAACAGATGAGTAGCAGCATCGAGAAATAAAATGGACACTTTCTGACTGTGAAATATTTCAAGAAAAATAGATACCAAATCTCTACACACTACACTTGTTACATCTAGACTAGAGAAGACAAACAGAAAAACTGTGGTTAGAAGTTAGTGCAGAAGTCCAGTAAGTTTCAGAAAAAGGCCACAGAAATTCCTCAGTGATTAGCCTTCCCAGTGACCAGCAGGTACAATCCTGTTCACGTGAAATGGACCCTATATTTTGCTATTGCAAGTATACCCTAGAATTGTTACATCAAATCATCCATATATTAAAGTAGGGAAGCAATGGTGATCAGAAGCTTTCCATAACTTGAACATAACAAAATATAAGTAAGCACACTTACCACATGTGATAAATCCCATCTGGTTTTACAAAATGAAAACATTTTTGAGAGCCAGCAGATTTGGTTTGCACATTAGACTATGACTCGGAAAACCAGATTCAAACACATGCTCAAAGGCCTCAAGGAAATCCTATTCTCTCGCAGAGGAAGGCAAAGAAAAAAAATCATAGAAAAGTTGAAGCAGGTTCAGAGAAGGGCAATGAGGATGATTAAAGGTATGGAAAACAAAACATATGAGGAAAGGTTGAAGGAGCCAGATATATTAATTTTGATAAAGAGAAGACTGAAAGGAGACATGATGACGCTCTTTAAATACCTCAACGGCTGAGACAGAAACGAAGAAGAAACAGGCCTGTTCTGTGCTGTTCAAGAGGGTAGGGCCTGGCCTAATGATTTGAAATTACAGGACAGCAGATTGTGATTGAACATTAGAAGGAAGTTCTTGGCAGTACAAGCAGTTTGGCACTGAAAGCAATTGCCTAGAGAAGCAATGGGGTCTCCTCTGGATGTTTTCAAAAGGAGGCTGGATACTTGCTGGAGATACTTCGGCTGAAGAACTTGCACTGAGCTAGGAGTCAGATGCGATGGCCCAGGAAGTCCAACTCTACAATTCTATGATCCATCTAGCCATCCATTTGTTGGCAATATGCAGCACGCACTGCACTGAAATGCACAATTAAGGCACATATTAAGGAAGTGCAACCCATATCACTCAAGGAGCATCAACATTTTATTGATCCATTGTTTACTCATGGAAAACATACTTCGTATCTTAACCTAGTATGGGCCTTTGAAGGAGGCTGTCACATGCCCCATAGTTTATGCTCTGTCCCTCAATCTTCTCTACCACTTCATACTTCTCTGACTCCTTGCACTATTATACTTCTCTGCTCCACCCTATGTATACAATGTCATAATGTTTTCTGCACTGCATTCCCTAGTTCTCCCAGCTTCATTCGCCTCTGCTCTCTTCTTTTGCTCTCCACTTCACTGGTCAGAAAAAACAGTAAAGGTTATTGCTCCACTAGCAATGTACTGGAACCAGGGTGGTAGAATACGCTAAAGCTACACTAGATTCAAAACAATGAAAAGAATCAGGACCTGTGTAGACGTAAAACAGCAGGTGTGAAGGGATATGCAAGCAGTCCGTGGTTGTAAAGGCTTGATGTACACAATTTTACCTTACCAGACTAATTTGCCATTGAAGTTAAAACTTTAATTCTAGGTATCTAAAACCTGAAAATATTTAGAAACAATGAATGCAGTATTAAAAGGTGTAAATGTAAACATGAAATGTCAACAAAGGAAATTATATCATAAGAACTCTGCGTGAAAGGTTTCAAACATAGATTGTGAGAGTGTCCCTAAAATAAGGCAGAGCAGACCCCAATGGCTATTGGCTCATCACAAACAGGATCGTCTTTAATTGTGATAGTGATAACATTAGTTTACAGCAAATATGGGGTAGCATTCTAAACATCTTTTGTTCTTACAAATAAGGAGCAAGTAGGAGCTGCCTACTCGATGTTTAGGATATTAACAGCTTATCAGCTGGGAAACTCTTCAATAGCATATAATTTGTACTATTCCATTGGCATCATCTTTGAATGAAACTGGATTGTCCGATACATGTTGTGTTTGGTTTCAAGACTGGTGCAGGACAAAAACTGTCATGTGTACACATGGCAAGGGAAAAATATCAGTGAAAATGGGTCTGGCTTGTTTTCTTGGACCTCCTGTTGATTTTCAATATTAATCATCCAAATAGGCATTCTAGGTTGCACTAGTCTAGCTCCTTGGATGAACAAATCTAGAAACTATCCACAAAACCATCAATCACTAAATTGGGGAGACTTCAACAGTCATGTATCTTAAGCCATCACAAGAAATCCGCTGCTAAAACATCCCTGACAAGTAAACCATCTAGCCCAATGGTGTCCAACCTTTGGTCCTCTGGGTGCTTTGGTCAGGGTTTCTTATGAGTTGTGAGTCCCGAACAGTTGGGCACCGCTGTTCTAACCTCTGTTTAAAGGCTTTTAAGAAAGGAGCTGACATCACTTTTGAGATTGGAGATGTTGCAAATGTGGCTACCTTTGCAGACTTCTCCAGAAAACAACTGGGGAAAGAGACTAGTTGGCTGTTGTTTGCAATTGGCAATAGAAAACAATAGGAAGCAGTGGTGATGGTCCCTTCCCTAGAATAATACAAAATGCAGGTCATAATCTATGAAGACCTAATAAGGTTTTTCCCTTCCTATTTAGAGGACTACTTTGTTGTATATGGATGTACCCCAATCTTTTTATTCATTCTTTCTCAAACACTATGCTGTCTGGATTTAGGTAGGTAGTGACCAAAAAGAAAATTCTTTAATGACTTACTGTTGTGTCAGCTTTCATGATGTTCAAACATTCAAACCAACAGCAGAGCTAAAAGGCATCTTTTTTTAAAAAAAAAATGGAACATGAGGTCTGATGAAATCTGCAGACTGTGAGAATATGAGATTGGCTCAGTGAGATTTGCTAGAGTTGTTAGCATCCATCAAAAGTAAACAGAACTGCCTAAACCTGTCAATTAGGGACGAGCCAACTTGTTCTACTGATGGTCAGCTTTGCTTTCAGTTTTTTCCTATTCATGTTGACAATTCACCCGGAGTTTAATGCGGTGACCCAATCAAAGCTCAAAGTGGGGACTGCAGAACAAAACTGGCTGATTTAACTACTGAAGGGGAGACAGTTTTACTCTTCTATGCTTCTAAACACTGCTAGATAGAATAAAATATTTAACTAAAAACTGAAAGGAGCAGAATGGGAGAGCAAAGTGCTCCCCTGTTTAGGCTGTTTAATATCACACAAATATCCCTGGAAATCAATGAGATCAAGAAACATGTGTGATCCTAACTTTCATTCCTACTTTCATTTCAGATTATAAGTCATTAATACCAACAAAAAAATTCCCTGGTCAGAAATTTCTTAGGAGTTGCAAAGGAAGATGTATATCACAAAATGGAGAGCTTGTTACACAGGCTCCTGCATAAAAACAAAAACCCAACCTATAAATTTCACATGAAATCTTTTACAATATAATGGAAAGTTTTTGCTCCCTGCAAGCAGCTTGTTGCAAAATATCTTTGGAATACCTGTCATTGCTACAGGTTAAAATCAAACAAGAAGGTCCTTTATAGGTATACCCTACCAGTTCTCTATGTCACCTAAACGAACCCACTGACCTCCTCAGGAAACTACAGTTCTCTCCCAGTGAAAACCATCGCAGCTAGCATAAGTCAAAACATACTCATCCGACATGACAACAACTTGTCCAGGTAGGGCTGTAGCACATCCATCTAACCTTATTGTTTTCACTGGTTAAACAATCCCTGATTTTCTCCTTCATCTCTCTCATTTGAAAATGGAGATTCTGAAAGACTGAACCAGAGATGTCCTGCACCAAACCATATCCTTTCTCACTGATCTGTGGCCCCCATGCTTGAATCCAACAGGGCTACAGAGCTGCACAATGAACACCAATGCTGTGCTCATAAACATAACCACCCTTTGTCCCCCCTGCCCCATGAACACTGACATGATTGTTCAGCACAATTGCCAGTGTGCATTATACATGGGTCTACTTTTGTCTTGGACATACCCCTTCATGGGAATAACTTCTCAGTTAATTACTCTAAATTCAACATGACTTTAAATTATGCCAGCTTTCATTACTCCCGCTTGGGTCTCTCATCCCACCAACAGACTCCCAGTGAGCAGGAGGAAAATGTTCATCAGCATAAAAAGGGAGTGTAAAACTGCTTGTCTGAAAAGCTTTCAAAAGTATCAGTCATGTCTGATATGTAATATTTTTCCAGATCTACCGAATTGCATTAATGTGAAACAAGTACGAATCTACTTGCTAAGACTGGATGAGTAACCCAGTTGACTTATAAGATACTCCAGTTAAAAATTAAAGTTTAGAAACAGATTAAAACAACACATCTCTCTAAACCAGAGGAAAATGCACATTAGGGGGATTGGAGTGGAGAAAGAAACGAAGGTCAAAGTATGTAAATATATGTGCTTCAAATCCAATTTGTATAATGTTTATCTCAAAGTTCGCATTTAAGCATTATGCTATTCTTCCTCTTTCTCTCTTCCAATATTTCCCTTGATATTATAGCATTTCTAATAACACGGTCCAAAGCCTGGAACTGTGCCAAGAGACCTATACTGGGTGCGGGAAATATACAACCCTCAAAATGTTGCAGGGCTTCAAATTTTAACGTTCCTGGTAAATATATTCAAGGTGTGGAATGTTGGTAGTTACACTGAAACATCTGGATGGCTTCAAGACTCCCACACATGCCTTTCTATACACTTTGCTCCTGTTTCAAATTCCACCTTGAGCCTATTAGGTGGGAAAATTCCCTAGCAAAACATCTAAGAACTCTTCTCCAACTGAAACAAAGGCAGAATTGTTTTTGTTTCTCTCACCTTTCTCTGCTGCGCCAAATTTTAAACTGGAAGCTGCTTGTTGTTAGCTTGTTGTTTGCATGTCTTGTTGTTAGCACTAAAGCACTACGTTTGTGCAGTATGAACACCAACAGCCAGACATGAAAGTTGCTCTAGCAGTGCACCAGCAAAATACATGAAAGTCAAGCACTTACACAAAAGTCATATTGAGTAGGACACCTTAATATTAGCTCAATGCTTCTATATTAAGGTAAACAAAGGCAATTGTTTTCTAAGCCAAACCTCATTTTTGTCTGCACTTATCTTTATAAGAAAAATACACCAGGAGTGTTGGTGTGGGCATCAAATGTGCAAGCCAGGAAATGCAAACATAGCGTGTCTGGAATGAAAGGGGGTCCACATACATTTTCCATTATGGTGCTACACAGGAATAGAAAACATCAGAGCTAAAGAGGATGGGGTTAATATTTTGTGATTAGCATAGAGTTGGCATGCCAGTCAACAGGATGACTGGATATTACTTTTTCCCCCTATGAAATTGGGATGCTAGCAAGTTTTAACTGACCACTGCCTTCTTAAGCAGAGGCACCCTCAAAACTGTGTCTTACTTTGTAATCGTTATTTGCTTTAATTTATTCCTTTCCATGCTGAAACATTCACATTTAAACAAATCTATCTCAAAACTGTTAGAGGTTACACTAATTGACAGCAGTTAAAAAGTAATTTCATTATTTCACAAGTCAACCAATTTGTTTTTCTGGTTTATGCAATCATCAAGCTTATCAATGACTGTGTTCTTTTGAATTCTTTAATAAAGCAAATTCTTTAAAAACGGAATAATTCATTTAAAATAAAAATGCAGTCAAATGCCTGACTCCAGATAAGCCCCAGATTACAGCATGTTTTCACAGTGTGCATCCAATGAAAAGCTATGAGACTAATTCAAAATTGACACAGCAATTTTGCCACTTAATTCATTTTGCTAAAATACGTCAATTAGCCCTCAGACCAACCTGCTCCCTATGACTAACGTGGACGCCAACAATTTGTATATGCTTAAATGTTATATAGGAGATATTGGGAACCTTGCTGTTTAAAGAAACTGAATAAATAAGCTTTGCTCGTTTTACTTGGCAACACACCAGGACAACTTCCTTTTGTAGAAAAGCCAAACTTTGCCTGCAATTCAAAGATTCCTATATATTTAGATTATTCTCAAAACAACCTCAAAAAGGCATTTTAAAGTATATGCACAAAAAACGTAAACCAATGTGTACTAGAGTTTATTTTTAAAATTTTTGTCTCTTGAATCAGATTTTTGGCGAATACAACAAACCGCAGAATGAGCCCTGGAAACTGAGTTTTGTAGTTTAAATTGTTTCCTTGGCATACGCATGGGTATATTTCTCTTAAATGCTCTGGAATTTTAACCATAACTTTAAAAAGCACATCCAAGAAATGATGGGATTATAGCAATAGTATACATAGTAAATACTTCAAGGCAAAATATGCACATAGTCAGGATCCCTCCCCACAAATCCATAGGCTTGGCATCCATGGATTCAACCAACCATGGCTCAAAATATTGGGGGGGGGGGGGCTGAAAATGCAAAGTTTTATTTCTCTGCATGCTAAGGACAATACTGATGTGTAAGCAAACCCTGCTGTAGTTTCCTGCCATTTCACAGATCCTCTCCAGCATTCATTTGAGTTGTTCACCATTTTATGTAATGGGATTTGAACATCTATAGATTTTAGTATCCACTTGGAGCCCTGGAACCAAATTTAGCAAATATTGAGTCCACTCTATTATATTCTATTATTTATTTATTTATTTATTTACTGCATTTGTTGACCGCCATTCTCAGCCCTAGGGCGACTCACGGCAGTGTACAACATATAAAAACAGTTTACAATAGGCACTATCACAACAAAATCAACATAACTATCAATAATGCAATTACACTAAATCATCCGCGCCGTCTCATCGTAGAATCATAAACCAAACTCGTTATCCAAGTATTAAGTATTCTCAATAGGCTGATGTAGTATTTACATTCCAAAGCAGTTGTTCTGAATGCAATATGGGCAAGTTGTGCTAAGTAGTTAGGGGCAAAATTAAATCCAGAGTGATCTGAGGACATGCAGGTATCAATCAGCCAGGATCCAATCAGAATAATCCTGCTAGTGAATGAAAGGGTTACTGTGACTTGATGGACTAGATGAATGCCTGGAATGATTTGAACCTAACCTTGTTTTGAAGGAAGTCGAGATGTTGCTTTGAATGCCATTTCAACCATAAAGACACCTTCCTCGAACCCCTTTTAACAAAGATGCTATGCTGCCCGACTCCTGAATCTTCCAGGGCACTGAAGACCCACTCCTCAGCTGCAATATTCAACTCAAATTACCAAAACCCCAAATCAATCCAGGACTTTCTTGATAATGGCCATAAAACTGTGGAAGAACTCACTAATCAGATTAATAAGCACCCTGCTTCTAACTTTAGATATGCCATAAAGACTTTGCTTATTTGAAAAGTTTTTTTTTATTGTTTTGGTTTCAGTTACTTATCCTATCACTTGTTTTTAAGGTAGTCTTTAAAACTGTATAGGGAAATGTCTTGAACTGAAAAGTTAGATATTAAAGTGAAATGATTAAAGAAAACTAGAAATTACCATCCCCCCCCCCCCCCTTTGCCATGTGGCATTTGAAGGAACTATTAAAACATACAATTTCATCACTCAGTAAGCTTAAAGGATTCAAGTCACAGGTACAACATCCTGGAAAACAGGAACCATGTTTTATGTCTTTGTTATAATGCACACTACGTACTCTCAATTATAACTTTTATCTGGAGAAACCAATCAGCGCAGAATCATATTCAGTCTGTTTGTTTTTTATGTACTCATTTCAAGACCTATTTACTTATTTCAAAGACTGTCATTCTTAAGATATATTGGTTTCCTGATCAATGTGCCCAATTTTTTGTTGATGTGTTCAGAGAGAACCTTTGCTCGGTATCTTCTCTGTCAGGATAGTAAAAATATAAGTGGGGATAAAAGTTTTTCTCTGAAAAGAGCTTGCACAGCAAATTATCTTTACTGTGCAAGACTTCACATACTACCCTTGTTCTTCCTCCAAGGAACTATCATTCTCCAAGGCAATCTATTCCATTCTTACAGTTCTTCTGTAAATAAATCCTTCTTGAAATAGAGATGGAGTCTCTTTTCTTGTAGTTTGAATTCACTAGCAGAGCTTGGCTTCCATTAAATATCAGGATGATTAAAGTCTGTTATTACTTTTTTTTTAAATCGCCATTTCAACAATACTAATGATATTGTTCTTTACCAGTTCATCAAACAATCCACGGAAGAAACTTTACATATACTCAATGTGTAGTGAAGCTACAAGTTACAAATCTGTCTCTCAAATCTCAGAATATTTTAGAATAAACATCTCAGAAAAAAATCTGAAGAACTCTTTATTTAAAAATACATAACTGGATCATTCAAATCTTCAGTCTTGCTTAGGGACTCAAGACCCCATACTGAATGTCGCTTTAGCTTTAGTCTCCTTTATTTTTTATCCATATTATCTCAACTTATTTTTCCTTGCTTTAAGTCAAAGATTTCCTCACAAGGATACACATTTTTTTTCCTATTCAGTCTATTTCTTCGGAATAGTATCTCTCCCTTGTTACATTCTAACCATGAGACTCAATCCATTAAGTTTCAGTGAAAGCTATCAAATCACATTTGTCTTTCTGTGTTAAGACTGTGTCAATCTGTGCATTATTCTTTCCAGCCGATTTCTAGATATATATTTTTCTGCCTACAAATGGATCCTTGCTCCAATTCCCCACTCCAACTTGAGGATGTTGTCCTCAGTGATCAGTATCTCCTTGCCCTTTGGAATACTGCTGTCATCTCTCACGTAAGTTAATGCAACACCCTCCTGATCAGATTTGTATGACTCTTAGCAAACATATTCTTACCAACTACAGTGAGGAGCAATCCATCTCTTACCATAAGCCCTTTTCCTGAAAATGCAGAAAGTGCATTGCCTATGCAGCCAGTTGCTCACTTCTGGTATTTTTCTCCCTTTGTGAACCATGTCCTTCATCAAGAAGAAGTGAACCAACCTGTGCCCCAAATTACTTAAAGCTTTCCTTCCTTCATACTCCCTTGTAATATTCTGAAGACTATTTGCAGTATATGTTCCAACACCAATCCTAAGAAAAGATGCCTATGGTGGACTTCTCAGCCTCTTGTTATAACATTGATCATTGTTTTTAAAAGACAGCAAGCCTGTATGCTGTTCTTTATTTGTGTTGCTCTAAACTTACAACACAGTTCTTTCAAGTTTTGCTTCTCTTTGTACCATATTCAAGTGTCTGATTCCTGGGTTTGGAAACTGGAACTCTCCCTAAAGTCATCCCATGTCTTACACGTAGAAGAGTCTGATCTACATCTAAAAAGCTTCATTCTCCCTGATAAAGTGAAGTGTAGATACATGAGCCTCAAACAACTCCGCCTTCTCTTCTAGAGGGGGAATTAGCTTGCTGTCACTGGAAATATAAACCGCCTTTTCTTTGGCAAGAAAGGAAACATGGCACAGATGATGTAGTTCAATGAATTAATGACAGCTTTTTTCAATGGAATGAACATCCCCATAAAAAAGGCCAGCTGAGATGCCCACCAGAATGCAGGCATGTCCTAGTACTAATGCATACCAGCAGCTAAGCATTACTCTCCAGGCAATTACAACACAAACATATTATCAATAAAAACCAACCTGCAATTCATATTGTCCGTTATACTTTATGGTCCAAACATGTAAAACTTGATCTTGATAAATGCATCAGAATAACTTGCCTCCAATAGGATAACTTGACTTCCAGACAGAAGTATCAACACTACGCATGGAACAGAATCACCAAAAATATCTTCGACTAGAAATCCTGTGTTAAATTTGGAGTAACGTAGTGATAAAAAAAAAAAGAGTTCAAACTGGATAAAAAATACCATGCAGGCATTTGGGATAAGTAAAGGCCAGCAAAATTAGAATGCATGCTATGCATTTTTGAATTTTTTAATCAAAGCAAGTTATTTAGGGAATGAAATACAAGCTAATAGTAAGCACTTTCATATTTCAGGAAATAAATCATTTATTTCAGACCAGTCTTTAAATTTCCAAATGTAACACTAGAAATACTTTGTGAGTAAATGATGCAAGAGGTCCAAAAACTCATTTGGATGAATAAGTATCTAAAACATTTAGATTTTCATTCAGGAACAACTCCTGTACACTTTTTTTTTAATGGAGGCTGTCACAAAACTGATTAAATCTTTTCTCTAATTGGTAACCAGAAAAAAGGAAGTAAGGGAGATCATATAAGACTGGCATATGAAGTTGTTCCTTATTCAAGGACTTTCTTTTAAAGCGACTCCTTCAGGTCCTCTTTTCATTAGGAACTCTATTTCAATATTGTTTTAAAATTACATCAAGCTCTTGAATAATGGACCACTATTTTTGTCATATTTATTTACTGTCTTTAAACACAATGTATATATGGATGCAAATTAGCATGATACATTGCTTTGGGCTAGGTGGGGTATAACCCTAAAGGTAAGTAAAACTGCTTACCAGTAATGTTTTGGCCTCTTTGATTACCACCCCTTTGAAAAAAAACAGACAGCAAATGTCCTTCAATTGTCTGATAAAATCTTTTAGTTATGTACTAAGGTCTTATGTTTATAACTTTGGTGAATTCCCAACATCATCGGAGTGAAGAGCCAATTAACATAATATTAGAGAAACTGCTACATCCTTCTTTGTTTGCCACTGTCTAACTGATAATGAGCTTACAACTACCTCTACTTTTGAAACCACCTGACAAACAAGCCTGATTTACAATTGATCACATGCAAACAGTTAATTACATGCCTACTGGAAGATTTTAAATAGCATTCAAAAGTCTCCTTTTTAAAGAATGGTGTGTAGAGAATTACCCTCCAGATCTTGTCCACTTTTTTCTTCCTGAATTTATTCTTTTCATAAAGAAGTACAGTTTGCATTGACTTATGCAAATTCTTAAAAAGAAGACAGCAACACTAGCAAAAAATGATGTGTCCATGTGTGTATATAAATAAATAAAATGGTCTTACAGACAAGTCATCAGTACATATGAAGTGAAGTATTACCTGCGCTGACAGCAGCTTTTCAAATTGTCAGGCAGAAATATCCTTCCTGTAAAATCCTTTAGATGAGGCTGATGGAAGCTTAAATTTGAGGATCAATCTTTAAAGAGAATCAAAATCATTTTTTGCGTCAACCATCAGTAACCACAGTCAATAATCACCCATAAAATATTAAAATGGACTCATGGAACATGATCAGGTATGCCTGAGATTCCTCAACAATTTTCTTTAATATTAGAGGAATTAATCATGTAATGGAGAAGCCAATATACCTTTGTATACTGATGATATTGTTCTTTACCTGTTCATAAAACAATTCACAGAAAAAACTTTACATATACTCAATGTGTAGTGAAGCTACAAGTTACAAAATCAATATCTCAAATCTCAGAACATTTTGGAATAAACATCTCAGAAAAAAATCTGAAGAACAGAGAGAATCGAATACCAACAATTTATTTGCCAATAAAGGCAAATCCAGATTTAAGAAGAATAAAAGAATATACTGCAATCTGTTATTACAAATGGAGAAAAAAATTAACAACCGAGAAAAAGATTTATTATCTTGGTGGGGGGAAATAACAGCCGTAAGTATGGTGATTTTATGCTCATGACTCTTGCAATTGAGAACTAGTTGAAAATTTGACAACATAAATTATGAAATGTGTATGGGATAAGCTGCCTTGGGTTCCATAATGGCAGAATAAAAATTTAATTAATTAATTAGCTCCATACAACAGTTGATGAAAAGCTTTATCAGAAAACAACAAAAGAAGTGAACTTTGCATTCCAGACATACATTGTCAAGCAACAAAAACAGCTCAAATTAAAGAATGGTACAACTTTTCACCCTTCGGGGTGAGAAGTGCAGCATATAAATGTCATAAATAAATAAATATGTAGAACAACATGTCTTTGGGAAACATTTATGGGAGCTATTAGTATAAACCAAACATAGATTTCCAATCCAAGGATATTTACCTCCCCAAAATCCATTCCCAATTTGGAATAAATCTGCTGCCATCTAACCCAGGATTTTCTCTTTTACTTCTTCTACTACTACTACTTATAAATGGAGAATTAATCAGTTTGTAAATGACAAGATGGTCATTCTGGGGAAAGATGCTACAAGTAGGTATTTGGATTAAAGAAATCTACATACATTTATAACAGAAGCATCATTCACACTAGAATACCCACATCTCCCTCCATTTCACTTATTCCATACTAGAAATGTGATGGAATAATTACCAAAAAAGAAATGTTTCATACATTTTGAAACAAAGTTAATGAAGTCAAATTCAGATACATTAACCACTACAATTTATTTCATACCATATGAGATAAATATACTCACTTACATTCCACATATAGGAGCAAATGCAGAAAATGGTATATTTTACCAACTAAAGTTCTAAATAAACCTTCTTTTAAAAGGTGAAGGAATAGTCCCTTACCCCAGATAAATAATTCTATCTATACCCTGCTAAGTATGTGATCATTTCAAGGAAGAGTGTTTTCACACGGTTAGATTTTGCTTTAAAAATGGGAGAAGAAAATGTTAGCTAATTAAATGTTACTGAAAACATTTAAATGTAAAATAACTTCCCCAAATCTTTAGAAATCTACATTCAAGCTACAGATTTAGAAGCCTATAGAATTCTCTGACTACAGCAAAATCTGCATTAATTACAGAGAAAGAAATGAAGTATTTTTGTTCAAAGATTAGTTGAAGACTAAGGTAAATTAAAATATTAGAGAACAGCAAATCTAGTGGGAGAACCAATTCAAAGAATGATGGGTTTGAGTTTTAAAAATAGTAGAATTAAAATATTAGTGATAGTTTATTGAAAGAGTTTAATGGCTTAACTATAATAGAATAGGGTCTTCCTTTGTCTCCCCATATCCTTTTATTGCTTGTTTTCCCCCCCTTCTTAATTTCTTTTTTTATCTTTAACTCATCTTTGTTTTTATGTTACATAAACATTTTAATGTTTATGTAACATAAAAAGGTGCGTGTGGTGGGGACGCGAGACAGGGCCTTTTCTGTGGTAGCCCCCCGACTCTGGAACACCCTCCCCAAAGATATCAGACAGGCCCCTATGTTGGCAGTCTTTAGGAAGAACTTGAAGACTTGGCTGTTCCGATGTGCCTTTCCAGAATAGGAAAACTCCAGCAACATGTCCCAGAAGCACTTTGTTAGAGCTGAGATTGCCCGCACACTGCACTTACCCTAAAATCCGAGATACCACCTGTCACATCAGCACTTTTAACCTGTACCCATTACATTTGGCCCGGCCCTAGTTTTATTGTGTTTTGGTATATTGTTTTTATTGTTTTGTTGTTGATATTGCTTTAATTGTTTTTGATTTGCTTTAAATTGTGTATTTGTTATGCTATGTTTTATTGAGTCCTTTGCCTTTGTAAGCCGCATCGAGTCCTTTGGGAGATGCTAGCGGGGTACAAATAATGTTAATAATAAATAATAATAATATTACATAATTAATACCATTAGATCATTAATCTTTGAATCATGTAAATAGTAAAGATTTATTCCTTAATGTTCATTTGATTTCTTCGGATTTTTTTCTCACTTAGATAAATAATGGGATGTTGACATAAAAAATAAAATGAAAGCAATGAAGACATCAACGATCCCATTATAATAAAATATATAAGGGAATCTTCCCTAAGCTATTTGAAAAATTCTGGGTCGATGTAAGTGAGCCCCCATTAAACTATCCCTGCCTCTGGCATAGAATAAACACCTTGGAATAGCATGTTTCCCTTTTTATAAAAGATTATAGTTACCAGCCAGAATAATTACACTGAATGAAGATAAAATAAGATTGTTTGTTGAATAACTGCAAAAATTCCTTTAAAGTTAAGAAAAAATGAAAAACATTTTTATTAAACTTGCTTAGAAGAAAACCAATTCTCACTTCCAACTTTCATTTGCTAAATACACATGTTCTATACATTTACAGGCTTTTTAAAAAAAACTGGTTTTAAATTGTTAGAAAGTTCATTAGCAATGAAACAATTATTTTGCTAACAATAGCCTACTGTGACTTTACAAAAATGAGAGCTTACTGAGGCATTTTCAACAAGTGATTAACTCAGTGCCATCGTGCACTTATTTGTTTCAAATGTCCTATTCAAAAGAGTAACACGGCCTTTTTTTCCAAGCAAGTGTCCTCCACACCTGTGGCACTATAAGTCCCATTGCTCCGAACTAAGTGACAATCCGTGGGATGATGCTAGCTGTAATACAACAGATCTGCAAGATGCCAGGAAAATGAGTGCACTAATAAGCTTTTGCTTGATACTAAAATTATTCTGCAGACTATTAAAACCATGGTGCCATTCACTTTGGATCCTTTCTTTAAAAAAGAGCTTTCAGAACAGGCTGAATTCTTTGATCCATCAGTTACTCTTGTGGTCTTTGTTTTTCTTCCATCCAATGATCCAAGTCCTCCAGGACCCAAGTTTGCCTCCTTTCTTATTTATGGTGATGTCGTTTTCCCCCTAGTTCCAAGGAGGGCAGAACTCTAAGGGGAATCCTGTCAGCAGAGCTGGGTGGTAATTTTCAGTGATTCTATGTGCATTCTTCACATTGGTTTGGCAGATTCACTATTGACTCCTTTTATCCCTGGTTCGCCGTGACTTCGTCTGAGGTTTACATTCTACGAAGAACTCAAATAAAGTAAGTGACGACATGTTGCCTTTGTTACAAACAATTACAAAGTGTATTTTAAAAGTTACTGAAGACTTCACTAATTTTAGCTAATGTAAAGATGTTTTTTCTTGACGAGAGGCTTTAGGCGAAATGGGACAGTGATACTTCATTATATAATTTGTTTCAAACATGTCTAGAGTTCCAACAGCATTTTGATTTTGAAACCCGTTTAATTTGGTTGACAGAATCTCATCATAATGTTTTTAACAGAACCTTAAACTGAACATATTTGAAACAATTTAAAACATGCACATTTCCCGTGGATGGATGTGATACTACACCTAACACACTAGATCAGTGCTTTCCAACTTTTGGTTTTCCAATTGTTTTGGACTTCAACTTCCAGAAATCCCAGCCAGCTTACAGGAATTGTGGGAGCTGAAGTCCAAAACATCTGGAGGACCAAAGGTTGGGAATCAATGCAATCAATAGGAAGATTGGGAGATAAATTGTTTTTTTCCAGACAGCGGTTATCCCTGCAAGGATTCAAACTATCATACACTCATCTTTCAAAATACAACCACAATTTTGTATTACTGAAGTTTTATCCAACTTGGTGGCTCATGTGTTACCCAACATGGACACTGCTTTGCCTAGTCATATGCATGGAATACCTGGCCTGTTGCTTAACTTAATTAATTTAGTAATGCAGATACACCATATTTCCTACATGCTTCCACTTTTTTGATAAAATGACTGGACTTTTTCTCTCTCTTTTAGGCATACATGCATATGCATAGAAGTGTTTCTGTAACTGCTGATTTTCCATGCCTGTAATAAAATTAGCCATTGCTACTAGAACACATACTCTTGCATAAACACACGAGTTAACAAATTTCAATTGTGTTCTAATTGCTGGTTTAACAGGCCTTTGTCCTAAAGACCTGTTAAACCAGTAAAGCTATATAACATTCCTAGAGAACACGGGGGTCAACTACAAAGGCAGTATTAACAAATGAATACTACCTACAGGAATACTGAATTATATTCTACCCTACAGAAAATATCCCCAAAATGATAGCTTTGCAGTACTGCAAATCATGTATGTGTTGGCTTGTAATATTCTCCTTCCACATGTCAAGCATATTTACCTACCTGCTTGGCTCAGTCACATTTCCCAGCTTTTGCACTAGACATTATTAACTTTGGCAGTGCCTCTTCATGGGCATACTACTGTGCAATGTTAGACTCAGTCATTCTGTATCTGTTGAAATATTAGCATTAATTTTAGATCACTTATAAGTTAAAGGGAGGGGGGAACAAAAGGGTGGAAAAATATCAGAAAAGTAGGGAGGACTAAATGACAAGTCCTGATCAAACAAACACAAACATTCCCACCGACCTGAGAACTACTGTAGTGTAAGAGATAGGATGATGGGTATGTTTCAACCATGAAAACCATTTGTGACTTTGGAAAAGTATTATTTCTAAGCTTAAGATTCCTTTGAAAAGGGGGATAATGCTATTTACGCTATCCCTAAAGTCCTTGCGGGAAAGCCAGGTCCTGTGCTAACAACCAAGTGCTAATGTATTGTTTCTGGGTTTTTTTTGTTTTTGTTTGTTTTTTATTCAGAGTCTGGATCCCTTGTTTCAGAAGCAAGCATTTTGTAACTGGAAATACATGTGACAATAAAACACTAGAATCTAGTGACATATTAAAATCTAACTGTATTTACTTATGTCTAAGTCAAACTCATGTGTAAGCCAAGGGCAGTTTTGGGGAGCAAAATTATAGATTTAAACATGAACCCTGGATAAATCAAATCATTCCATGGAGATAGGAAAGCACCAATGCAACCTTAGGGGGCAGCTATCCCTGGCTGCTACCACTGCCATTTCCCCCTCATGTATGTAAAAAGGTCTTTTACCAATCTACTAAGAGAAAGATAAAAGTTTTAATAAAAGTTAAGATATAGCATTAACTCCTTTCTCTCAGTACACTGACTAAAGGCAAAAATGTAGCCTGCCCAGAGAGAACCTAAAAGAAACACAAAGCTCTTCTACTCCTCCTACGTTCCACTTTGAAAGAAAGCATAAAAGAGCCACTGCCACTGACACCATTTTTTGGACCACAAATTTAAAAAGGCTAGAAGCTGCACAGTGGAGGAGAGGGTAGATGGTGCCAGTGTTTCTGGCATGAACTAAGCTTTTGCTTTTTGTCATTCTACTCAGAGAAGGAGATGGTTCCTTTTTAATATGAGATAAGATATAGTACTTACACTTACCCATAAATTGGCCCATTTTGGAGGGGGGTGGTGTCATTTTTTAACTAAATGTTCTAGACATATACATGAGTATAAACAGTAGGACAGCACCAAAGTCCACCACATTGGTCTCTGTCATAGTAATTATCCAAAGATTTCGTAGTGTCAAAACAGTTGTTTGTCCTTAGGGCTACTTCAAATCCCCA
The DNA here is from genome assembly GCF_037176765.1 of Anolis sagrei. NCBI lineage: Eukaryota > Metazoa > Chordata > Lepidosauria > Squamata > Anolidae > Anolis > Anolis sagrei. The sequence continues at coordinate 144,397,385 of NC_090023.1, read as the reverse complement.
AAAGCTAAGTACAGGTTCACACTTCTCAAAAGGGTCTCAATGCCCTTGTGACACATTGAATTGGTATTCCTGGCACCATATCAAATGGCTTTCAGAGACCAAAAAACTAGATCAACCTGAGGACACAAGAAAACAGAGTCCAGGCTAAAATAGCTCCCTACAACTTTCAAGTTACAGAGAAGTAGGGTCATTGCAAGCCTTCAAATAGGCCATTCCATTTAAGATCACTGTGATGGCAAAGGAACACTAAATAGGAACAAATACATTCATAGATTCTTGGGGTTAAATAGATGGAAAGGGAGACTGCTTGAAACTTAGATCAGCAAGCAAATTGTCCCCAAAGATAATCAGTTCAATTTGGTTTCATGCTCCTTTAGAGTTTTTCCTTACAAGAACCATCTTTAAAATGCCCCTCCACATGCAGATGTCAATGGTCAATGTAATAACTTAAGAATTCAGTTTTAAAATAAAAGAGAAATGTAAACATCTCTGATGAAGTTTATGAAATTTAATGGGATGCAAGTCTGTGCAAAATAAATAGGTAGAATTGGTAGTCCTCGCCACATCCAGACCTTTAGCTAAAAATCATGAAATAAAATTGGTGATGGAAAATTGCAAGACAATGATATGTGCTCAGGGCTTGAAAGGTTCAAAAATAAAAAAAGACCTTGTGTTCACTATTATCTTCTTCACAATGAGGAAAACTAATTGTCCAAGACCACCTGAGAAATCCAGTACTAGGGTAAATTTAAGGGACTGTAGTGTTAGAAATAATGCCTGAAAGAAACTCAAGCTAATTTCATGGTTTTAAAAACTATCTTTTTTATGAAAAGGTCTTAGAAATAAAGACCCACCACCAACATACATAATTCTGTCAAAACTTTGGTGAAACAGAGATAATCATCCAATTTGAAAAAGATGTGGCTGCTCCTGCTCATCCCAGGCCAAAATACTCCACAGATTTAGTTGGCTTAGAATACAAAAAATACTTTGTTATTAAGCACTGATCATTACTAATCTGCGTAATTTCTACTTTTTTCCTTTTCAGTTTCCCAATCACTCTTGAATTGTGAAATTATGTTAGAAAAAAACTTTTCCTTTCAAAAAATACATTGATGTGTTTAAAAATCTTCATTGTGAAATTGTCAATGATTTCCATAGCGGCGAAGCTCTGCTATATGAGAAGCAAATTGAGAGAGATGTCTTATGTCTCAGAAGCCTCCAGTATGATCTCTTCCTATGCATTTACCCTGTCTGGTTTGCAAGAATTACTCTGAATAAAAAAATATATTCAAAGATTCAATGCATGTAGGCTGTGTTTCACAGAAAAGAACTGAAAAACCCACCTTTGAGTACTTTTTGCCTAAGAAAGCCCTATTTGTGTGTGTGTGTGTGTGTGTGTGTGTGGAGCAACTTGAGAAAGTGCAAGTTGCTTCTGGTATGAGAGAATTGGCAGTCTGCAAGGATGTTGCCCAGGGGGCACCCAAATGTTTGATGTTTTATCATCCTTGTGGGAGGCTTCTCTCATGTCCCCACATGGGGAGCTGGAGCTGATAGGGGGAGCTCATCCACGCTCTCCCCGGATTCGAACCTACGACCTTTTGGTCTTCAGTTCTGCCGGCACAAGGGTTTAACCCATTGCACCACCGGGGGCTCCAGAAAGCCCGATGAAATTTATGCAAATGCCGTAAATTGACAAATGACTTGACAGCATGCGCGCACACACACACTGGTTGGTTATGGGGTAGGGTTCCCAGACCACTCCAAAGGAATTGCCAGCAATATTTTTCTTCAGTCTTTCTATAAATTGAAAAAGTTGATCAATGCACATAAGATCAGTGTTACAAATTAAAAGTCACTCAAGGGGCAGCTGCCACCTCGGGTTATTCCTACATGACCAAATAATGACAATCTTTGTATTACTTAATTGAGTACATGGGGGTACTGGCAAGGAAAGAAAGGAGATAACTGAGTGCACTACATGTACACCCAAAGTCAAGAACTACCAATAACCATCTACTGCTTGCCATGCTGGAGTTGCCAGGTGACTGAACGCATAAGTGTGGAACACTTTGATTAATTGGTTTCCACTTCTTCATCAACAGATCATCACAATTTAGGAATAGGGTTCTGGCGGTTCATTTAGAATAATAGAATCCTTGAGATGGAAGAGACCTCGTGGGCCATCCAATCCAACTCCCTGCCAAGAAGTCTAGTATGTTCCCATATAGAAGAGCAACTGTTTCTCCTTATGAACTAAGTGTAATCTGCAAATTTGTGCTCAGATCACAATGGTACTTTGATCATAGGAAACATCTCTCTTTATCATCAACTGAATCAACAACTATAGAAAAATAAAGAGAACGCACTATTATTGCACCTCTAAGCCAAGACACCATAAACATGCCTTATGCTGCTGCAAGGAGACACAGATATAACACATGCTATCATGTATTGTTCTGTGAATATAACTCCAAATCTTTCTACTATACTGTTAGGCCCTACCCCCAATATTAATTTGCTCCTACTGTAGTTTTCTAGATCTCAGCTGCCACTGAGTTCCAGGATAAAGAATCAACACTGTTCTTCTGTCTTAGAACACCAAGCTAGTGTTTGTTCTCAAACTTAAACACAGTTTGATACACACACACCTGTAAGGATGGAGGGTTGTGCTCCGCTTTGCATTCAAGTTACGGAATGCATCCTTCATGCAGTCTCTAAAGGCAGGGTAAAGTGTTGTCTGTTGCCTCTGAAGAAGTCATTTCTCCATTCATTCTCCAGTCAGAAGTTAAGAGAGTTTAGCAAATTAGCAGAAAGAACTACAAAAGAAAAATGCAGTAGAAAACATAAATCCATTTTAAAGTGTATGTTGTGTTTTCTACTTGTAGTATGCCAGAAACAAGAGATAAATACAGGTATCATAAAATTAATAAGTGATGTATGCAGTTTGCATTAAGATGTATGTAAACTTAGCAGCACATCCTATGGTTCAAACCAAGATTAAACTGAGAACTGCAGACTTTATTAGCCTCTGTGTAATAAAAAGGCAGGTAAACATAATTAAAGCCTATTTGACATCAAGATGTTTTAACTAACTCATTTTAAACAAGGCAAATTAATGTTTTCAGTAGCACATCCAGTTTTTGCTGATTCTCCTATACTACAAGTAGGAATACTGAGCACACCTGAACACACAAAGCTTTCTGCACTGACCACAGTACAACTGGCATGCAACAAAATGTTGAGAATGAAACAACTGCCTGGCACAGCTTATTTCATAAATGAAAAATAATATCATATTCAGACTGTTTTTCCTTTGTGATAATTTTTTTTCTGTATCACTTGAATTTCAATGAGCACCGAAAGTCAGAAAAATGAACTTTTGAGGATTATTATTATTATTATTATTATTATTATTATTATCCTGTTTTCTTTCTCTACAAAAGAGCAATCTCTTAAGTCATTAGCACATCCAGTGAGCTGGGAAAAATATGACTTTTTTTAAAAAGCCACAAATGGGCCTGAGATGTCAGTCATAGCTTGAAAATGAGGTTGCATGACTTGAGCAGGAGACTCAAACTTAGTCTAAGTTCAGACATAGCAGCCATTTATCTCCCTTATTATCAGGACATGAAAAAAAAGAAGACACCATCCAGCCTCCGTAGATTCTGGTAGTGCTCCCTCAAACATCAGACTGGCATCAAGAAGCAAATTTTCTACCAGTACAGATACAACAGGACCAAAAACAGACTTAGTAGGAATAATGTGCTTTTTCTGTGTTTTCTTGTAAGAGCACAATTTCGCAAAATTTACTGAGGAAACATTCTACAGAAGACAGATAAAATTCATATTTGTATGGTCACAGCCCAAAAATTGGGTATTTATTTAGTCCTCCTATGAATGCAGCAAACTGCTGCCCTTCAGAAGAAATAACAGCAAACTGAAAGGATCAAAAATGTAAGAGGCAGCTTAATATGTTCTTACCCACAATACAAATGTAAATGCAGGAACATGAAACATAATTTTTCCAACACAATTTTTTTAAGAAATGCAAAGTTCATGGTACATTCCCACTTCTGAACACAATAATGAATGTCTTGACCACTACATAACAGATATTTTCTATTTACATATTATTTGCAGCAGGATTCAAGGCCTCAAAGAAAACAACAGGACAAAGATTATGGGACACACAATATGGCAGTAATGGATCACAAAGGTTACAGTTATGATAGTTAGCATCAAATCCTCACTTGGCGACGAAATTCACCAGTGACCTTGCAATTTTTACTCTCAACCAGCCTCTCTTAGAGAATCACCGTGACAACTAAGAACTGAATACAATGCAAATTAGCTACAGGAAGGGAAAATCAGTAATAGGAGAAGTAAAGTAACATAGTACTCAGAATGTGCTTAGCTCTACAATATTGTGATGCATATTGAGAGTATTATTAGGGCTTGATGATGGCCATTTTGCTCTCCATCTTTTCTGTCATCTCTGAATATGCAGCTGCCAATCAAAGAAGAATTAGGATGAGTGGATCTCTTGTATGTCATCTATATAAGTCATTTTGGAAAGTCTCTGATTGTGGGTAGTTATCATATGGTAAACAAAGCATATGCATTCTCAACTATATCGGACTGTTTTCTAGCTCCCCAAAGTAATTCTTTATCACTTTTTAAAAAGTTTTTCATTACTGAAATATCTGTGACAACACAGATAGAAAAATGAAAATACAAAACAACATAGCAGTTTTGAGTTCTACCATTAACACTCAGTATACATAAACACAACAGAGCAAAAAACTTGGTTGTTTAGAATAACCAAATGTAAAACAAGATCGTTTTTCCAACTTTTTTCCTTTAACTCTTTATTACCTCAGACCTGAAAAGAATCCATGTTCTAATTTTTCTTTTGCATAAAGACATATTTGCAATTTAAAAATTAATACTATGATTGCAAACAAAAAGTGTGCCATCAGGCGATCAAACTCCTTTTTCACTTTCAATTTCATACCAGCTTGCTGACACATTAATGACATATTTTACCACTATAGCTAGAAGAATTCTGACATGTTGACCTTTAAGATCAGTTCAGTGTTATAACTCATTCTAAACAAAGGTTTTGTCAGCAGCTGTGAGCGTTTAATGAGAATGTCTTCAATCCTAAATATGTTTTCATTCACTCTTCTAAATAAAGGAACTAAGGCATCAACAATGAAATATTACCAAGTTTCATTATACAGAGTTAGCCTCAAATAGAGTTTGAGTCTCAATGGAAGTTACTTTGCTGCTACTTCTGATGATGAATTTGATTTTTAATTTCTGTGGTTTTCTGCCCTTTCTACAAAATCCCTGCCTGACCAAGCCTTTGCCTGAATTGACCTCCTTCTAAACTATGTTAACAGACAACCAAAGTAACACCTGAGGAGAAATGTAAGAATGTTTTAAAATCTTTGCCTTATAAAGAGGCCAGTGAAGCTTTGAAAGCTTGCATGATGTATTTTGTGCATTTTAGCTGGCTGAATAAAAATGTCACTGTCTTGTGGATTTTATTGTATTTGGCTGCATGGTCTACAGTTATCTCAGAATAGAGTGTTTTGTCTAAATGTAATCCTTCCATCATCATTTGTTATATGCCACAAACATTTGGAAGTAGCTCCAATACTAAGTATACAAAAAGAAAGAAGCTAATTAAACATTTTTTTTGTTACTGATAGTATGCAACAATCTGCACAAACTAGATAGAGGCAGTCCATGGGCTATGAACAGTATAAGTTCTGTAGCTTTGATCTTAAGTTGAATTTGTATGTAAGTTGGAATAGATACATTTTTGAAGTGTAACTGTAACATTTATTCTGTTGTCTGTGCCACTGTTCATAAGATTTCACCTCACTTTCTGTCCCTATGACAAATGTATCTTGAAAATTTGGGTTTCTTGTGAAAACAAGGATTGGTGAAAGCTACATGGTTTGGGTTTAGGTTACCTACAGGATTGCCTTTTCCAGTACAATCCGCCCCAGACACTTATGTCCTTGGGGGGCGGCTACTCCATCCAGCCAGAACCCAACTGGTGACTGTCACCCAGAGGTCCTTTTCATCGGCTGCACCAAAACTATGGAATGAAGACATTCAACAGTTAAATTAGCTGTCAAAAGACCTATCCTCTCTGGCAGGCCAATCCAGTCAGCTTAAACTTGTGAATTTTAAACGCATGTGTTTACTGTATTTTAATCTATTATACTGTGTACATAGAGAGTCCTTTTCAGTGGCTGACTCCCAACTTTGAATGTATCATCCTATTCCCCCAAAGAAAAAAACAAGTTGATCAACTATTAAAAAACCATTTATTATTGTTTTGCTTTTGGAGTGGCTACACATTCCTTGCTTGCACCAGAAAACCCTCCTCTTTGATAAACCGTAGAAGGATCCAAGGAGGAATCCAACTATCATTATGCCAAATGAAAACTGACTTGTATACTGCTGGCCATTATGGAGAAACAATGAGAACTTAGTTCAATTTTCAGGAATACTGAATGTTCCATACATTCTAAATTTACATTCTATATTTTGGAAATATCCAAATGTTGATAATCTGGTTTGTCTGAATATTAATTATATTAACTAAAAGACTTTTGTACTGGGAATCCTACCATTCTTTTATAATAACTGCAATGCTCATGTATTAGATTGGTTATCTAAAATTATCATCATGAATTACACGACACAAAACAAGTGTTCTGTATCACCATTACTGGTCATCTATAAAATATTAAATAGCCCAACAACAAAGATGTCACTGCCTTGGTCCTTTCATTATTGATTGCTACTTCCCCACGGATGTCAGGTGATGAAATACTGGCTAAACAGTAAAATTTCTCCAGTGGTGTATCATTAAGAGCCCCATCCACTATTTCAGTGTGGTGAGATGTATTCCACACTGCGCATACATACTCAGTAGAAGTAGCAAAGTGCAACAGCAGATGTCTTCACTGTATCTGGTTGTGATCCCAAAGTTGTGGAATTGTGATTTATAGTAAAAGGAAAAGGTTGTCCCTTGACATTAAGTCTAGTCATGTCCAACTCTGGGATGGTGGTGATCATCTCCATTTGAAAGCCGAAGAGTCGGCGTTGTCTGTAGATGCCTCCAAGGTCATGTGGCTGGCATGATTGCACAAAGCGCCATTACCTTCCTGCCAAAGTGGTACTTTCCACTTTCATTCCTGCCTATTAGGTTTTAAATGATCACTTCCTCTTGCTTTACTTCTTTTTTAATTTTTGTTATATTGTTGGTTTGAGCACGAAGATCTCCACAGGACCTTTCAACTTATTTATTCAAATTTATGGCAATTAGTTTTAATGATAAAAATTTTAGCAAACTTAAGGAATATTTGAGCAATTTGTGGTTCACTGAAGTGGGAGTAACTTTTAAGACTGGGTAACCCAGTTTTAAAGTTTTTCCTGTAGAATTAGATCCTTAATACGACAATAGCTTCCTTATCCTTTTAACTCCCCACATTTTTTTTCTCAGCTAAAAATAAGAGATTTTCGCCAAAATAGGCAACTGTGAAAACAATGGAAGCAAAACCATTTCTTCTTTATCAAACCTTTTCCAAAAAAAAACCAAACTTTGCCATGAATATAAGGTTGCTGTTTTTGTTTGTTTGTTTGTAATTACCCGAAGTATTATGCTTAAAGTAGATGAACAATTAAATGTCACAATAAAAGCTTTGGAAAATAGTATTTAACAATATTTTATATCACTTGTTTTGATGGATCAAGTTAACTATATATGGCACAGCTGATATATTGGACACACTACTCTCAAAGCTTGAAAATCGCTAGCTATTGGTTTCTCAAAATAGAACGACTAGGATCCACTCACCTGGAAAGTCCACCAACTGTAGGAAGTAGTATTAGAAGAGAGGGGCTGGTGAACAAGAGCCATTAACTCTTCCGCTAAGATAATAATATGGGTTTTCATGTCCCAAATCCTTCCTACATTGGTGTAAGAAATGTAGGTCTAAAGACCACTCCAAAAGAAAGGCCAGATTGGAATCTCTGTTTTCCACCCCTAAATACGTGTTTACAAGGCACTCCATCTTGGTAGAATGTCTCAACAGGATTGTCTAAAATTTTGTAATGATTTAAACACCCAGTTCTGTTTGGCAACATCTATACCACAAAACCACAAGAGAAATCATTTCATGTAATGCTGAAGAAATTTCATAAAAGTACCTTTGAAAAAAATGAAAGATGATGTAGAACATAGTAACCACATATCCATTCACAGTTAACTGAAGCAGCACACCTCCTAACTCTAATCACGTTACATTAGTACTAGGATGCTATCAATGCATGACAATTAGCAACACAAAAAGACAGTAGTCTTGCAAAAGCTGCCTTTCTATGTGTTCAAACATTCAGGCACTATGGGTTTTGCAACTGAAGTTCATTATCCATATTAAGACCACTTGCACTCTTCCTTTCACCCAACATTCTAGAAAAATCACTGAAATAACTTCTACAATTTGCAGCTGAAAAGGGCAAATTTAGTATTAAAAATTTAAGAAGAAAATGGAGGAAAATTGGACAAGTCCTAATATATTAGAAAAAATCCATGGTGAAGACATAGAAAGAGATATGACCTGTAAAACCATGAACAGTCTGCAGAACATATCAAGAAAGTTGTAAAAAAATATTTTAGTGCAGTGGTTGGGCATGCGCATGTGTCAAAGACCTTTTAAAATTAATATAGAAATAGCTAACAAACATAACAGTTAAACTGAACTTTGGATTTTCCAAAATGTTGTATTTCCAAATACAGTCAGTGTCATGTAATGGTTTCAATGTTGGATTTAATTTGTTGAATTCCAGGGCCAGAGAAGCAGATGGTGAAAACAGAGGAACAGCCTGCCTCAGGAAGTGTACAACATTTACACAAATGATCAGCCACTGCCAGAAGCAACAGAATTTCATCTATGCTGATGATCGTGCCATCACTGCTCAAGCAGGGCGCTTTGAGATGGTTGAACAGAAGCTCTCCAAAGCTTTAGGTGCCCTTACTGTCTATTACAGGGAAAACCAGCTGATTCCAAATCCATCTAAAATGCAGACATGTGCTTTCATTTTAAGAACAGACAAGCACCTCGAGCGCGGAGGATTATCTGGGAAGGAATCCCACTGGAGCATTGCAGCACACCAAAATACCTGGGAGTTACCCTGGACCATTCTCTGGCCTACAAGAAGCACTGCCTGAATACCAAGCAAAAGGTGGGCACTAGAAACAATATCATATGAAAACTGACTGGCACAACCTGGGAATCACAACCAGATACAGTGAAGACGTTTGCCCTCGAGCGTTGCTACTCTGCTGCTGAGTATGCATGCCCAGTGTGGAACATATCTCATCATGCTAAAACAGTGGATGTGGCTCTTAATGAGACATGCCACATTATCACAGGCTATCTGCGCCAAACACTGCTGGAGAAATTACACTGTCTAGCCAATATTGCACCACCTGACATCCGCCAAGAAGTAGCAGCCAATAATGAAGGGACCAAGACAGTGACATCTCTGAACCATCCCGTCTGGATATCAGCCAGAACGGCAACGCCTTAAAACAAGAAATAGTTTTCTAAGATCTACAGAGATACTCGCAGGAACATCTCAGCAAACAAGACCACCTATTACAATGCAGCCTGAGCCCTGCTACATGCACAATGGAGGAGGATCTTCTTATAGCAACACCAGAGGCACTCCAAGTGGCCAGCTACTGGTCAAAGGACATTCAATAGAATGCCAAGTTTTTAAAGTCTGTGTTTTTTCAAATACACTGGTTCGCTCCTGATACGAGAAATAAATAGTGTTGGACTATGGCTCTGGAGACCAGGATTCAAATCTCGTCAGCCATGGAAACCCACTGAGTGATCTTGGGCAAGTCACACTCTCTCACCCATAGAAAGAGGCATAAGCAAACCCTCTGAGTAAATTTAGTCTAGGAAACTGTGATAGGTTTACCTTAGGGTTTGTCGTAAGTTGGAAATGACTGAAAGGAACCTAACAATAACAATAGCATTCCAAGTATCTCTGCTAAGATCAAGCAACCACAAATAGGACTTTATTCCACAGGCACCTATTAAAGAGATAAGACCAAACAATGAACTTTTCCATTTAATCTTGAATACAGTAGGTTTGGTTCTAGCATCCCTTGTGGGTGTTCGATTCTCATTATATGTAATGGTGAGTAAAAGAGTGTCTCTTCTATACACCTGTAAAATCAATATTTGCTTTTTGGACTTTTTTTTTCAAGCAGTAGATAGTCGAATTCATAGATATTGATTCCGTGCACTCAAAGGTCCGGCTGTATAATCTCTCACTTTAACCCCGTATTACTATTCCCAAAAGCAGCTTGGTAGATTTCATAAAATAAACAGTTGGCCAAAACCTGTCTTCTTCCAACTTTGTAAAACTGAGCTTTTTTTTAGAAGAACAAATATTTTTGAGCTTCAGAATATCTCTTAATAGCCTTCCATTGAAACACAATAATTCTACACTCTCCAGCAGTAGTACCCAAATAACCACAGCACAAGAGTAACAATTCTTGGGGGATCATCAGTAAATCTCCAAGTGGCATAAAAATTGCAACAGTATTTGCAACCATCAAGATACAGTAAATGTTCTCTCCTGAAGTGATTAGTAGTCACTTTGAAGTCTTTCAGTCACTTGAGTTCTGCATTCCCATCCTTGATATAGAATAAAATCTGCAAAAGTAACTTTCAAGTTACACACACAAAGGAATATTGTTTAGAATTTTGTAGAATGTGTCTTAGGATTTTTAGAACTCAGTTTGCAAAAGTTTCAAGCATTAAAATGTACTACCAAACTTCCAGGACACGAGCTGAGAAGAGATGCTTACTTTCTAAGTATAATCTCACTCAACCAAATGTTCACAGTATGCTCGGAAGGTCAGTATCTTTTAGTTTCCCAAAACTGTCAAGTTGGCTGCTACTCCACTGTGCTCTTTATAAGAAGTCTGAAGTGTCACATAGTCATCTCTGAATAATTAAAACTGAGTGGAATAAAGGCCTCCCCCTGCTTTAATCTCTCCCTTTACCAATGACTGAGCTCTGAGGTTAGCAAAGTACTACATATCTAAGAAGGACTTCTCCTTACATTCAGAAGGGTGCCACTACAAAATTAGAAGAAGCCTATATGTGAGGTTATTCTAGAAATGTCATAAGCAGTAAATGTAAAGGGTAATTTTCCCATTTTAAAGGAGTGTCAGATTTGATGTATGCAAATGCTATGAATTGCTGAAACTCGCTACTCATGAACAGGTATTTTTGAGCCACAAGTAAAGTATGGATTGTTTGCTAAGGATTGAAAGATTTAAGTTTGCTAACATAATGCACACGTTTTGTTATATGCTAGCACTTATGTATTATTTCTTTATTTACGTTATTTCTATCGCACCATTCTCCAACAAATTATAATTAATTTGTCTTCACCAATATTTTACCCATATTTACCAAAGAGTACTTACCATTTATCCATACTTCTATTACTGCTTATACATGTCAACTTTATGTATAAGACAAGGGCAGGTTTTGGGGCCAAAATCTGGGTTCTTTGTATGACCTGTGCCAGGTTGAGGACTATTCTACAGACAGGCAAACACAACAGCATTGCCCCAGAAGGCCAGTTGGCACTGCCATGAGTATATGTGAAAGCAAAATCCTCTTGTACAATATCAATACACTGGAACAATATCATTTCCTTCCAAAATTTAAATGAATTTTCAAGTTGAAAATTCATGAGTATTTTAAAATCCCTCATGATAAATAACTGTATTGCTGCAGATATCTTCTTTATAACTGTTCCATTATGTAAACACCACTGTATCACCAAGTGCAAAATCCAACATAGTGCTGATAGTCACAATGGAGTCCTATCATCCCCCAACACCACTCCACACTGCACAAAAAACAGTTTGGGAAGGTTTCCCATTCTGAATATGCCCCAAAGGACTGCAATGAAGAGAGTTCTGAGTGCAGCCCTCCACAAGCAGAGGTCCAGTGTTGGATCCTTCCCTTTCCATATTCCCCATCATAACTATATTACATAACTTTTAAGGTACCTATAATGTGTGACAATGGAGTTGTCAGGTTTACAAGGTTTCTTCTGAAATCTATGCATATGTGAAATACAAAAGCTCTTATATTATCCAGTCAATACAATTAGCAAAATGGTAACACCTAATGTTTGATCTTCAATAACTTATTTTCTTCAGATTCCACGTTTTTTTTTCTTTTCTACATGAAAGGCATTGCCAAATTTTGCTTCAAATTAGCAATTTTTTGTATTTTTGATTTCTACAAAAGAGAGCTATGTGCGGATTTCACCTTTTGCTTTTAAAGCTGCTTTTGTAGACATAAAACAAGATAACAATAAAGGTCAAAAATACCACTAAAATCTGAGGGCATGCACAGACGATTTAATGATAATGATTCAAAATCCATTTGACTCAACAGAGGCTCGGGGGGGGGGGGGGGGGAGTTCCTTTGGGAATGCCCTGGATTGAAAATAAATTGTAATAAAGCAAAACTCTTAACCAAAAAAAATGATTCTAGAAAAATAAAATGAACTAATTGCTATTTCCAACTTTAAGGTGGTAAATAAATATTTAGAAATTATAATTATTACAAAAATAATTACAAAAAAGCAAAATAATTACAAAAAAGCAAAATTAAAAGGGGGTTAGAAAAATGAGAAAAGTTAAACCTATCCGCTATGGGAAGGAATTACAGTAATAAATGCAAATGTTTGATCAAGGCTTCTATACTATTGTCAAATGACACCCATCATTAGAAATTATTCCCTTTGTTCAATGGCAGAAATAAATTTGTATATTTCCATGGCAAGCAATAAAACCCAGATAAAATTCAAAATTTTAGATGATGCTAAAACAAGAACACCCAGTTATGTACTAATACTGTATTTGAATGATTGTTTTGATTATTGAAGTAATTGGTTTTACTTAAAGATGGGAGGCTTTTGGAACTTGAAGGTCACAACTTAAGATTTGGGAGGCATAGTAATCTTTGGTACATTGAAGTTAAGGCTCATTCTGAATTTAAGAAGGCTTATTCAAGTATGGAGCAAACCCAAAACATTTTCCCAAAAACCTTTTTCAGAAAACCTTTCTTCAGAAAAGAAGTTTGCTTTATGATGATCTTTTGTAGTTGAACCAACATCACTTCTGCTGCAATCAAGAAAGATGCTTCATAAGGAAGGCAAAGATCTAAATTAGTATGCTTATTTACAATTGAAGGAGAGATTCAATCAAGCTAAAAGAATCTGGAGAAAATAAATTTAAAGCTCTGTGAAGATGATAAACATGTAATTTTAAAAAGTGTATGGATATCTGAAATTAGAGAGAGAAGACAAATCTACAAAGGTTATATAAGGTGGACCCAAAACTTTGGTCACAATATTCAAATGGATGGGAGAAAGTTACTCTGGGTAGTATTCTAAAATAAAATGTGTATGATATTTACAGTAGATGACATCCAACTCAAACATGTTTTCCAAGAAGTCTTAAAATTAGTCTTAGGGTAGTCCTAAGGTAAGAATGGCTCTTTTTTCAAATATGGTGGACATGTCAGAAAAAGTAGAAATCTAATGGTGTCAAGATTCCTATGTTAATTTTAAAAGCGATACCAAAAATGTTTTTGTTGTGCACTACAGATAAAGAATTCCCCAGCAAATATGGACTTCTTCAATATATAATAACAGAATCATGAATACCTGAAAACAGAATGAAGCACCAAGAATGAAAGAATAGATTCTTAAAGCAGCCGTGTTAGTCTACCAAATTAATATGGATTTTAAAGGATAAACCAATTAATGGTTTTTTGAATGGCGGGAAACCATTTTTGGACTTAAGCAGTAAGAAATATAACAGTAATAATTTGTGGATATGGTTAATACTACTATGTTTCTCACTTGTATCTATAACAGAAGATCAATATATTCTTTCTTTCAATTTGTTTCCATTAGACTTTGTGATTAGTTTTTTTAGTGTGTTAAGTATTCATTGCTATTGAGAATATTCAGTTAGGCATTTGTTCTAATTTAGTTTAGTTATATGTATTCTTACATATTTTCCCTTTAGTTTTTTATTTGCCTTTTGGTTTTCTTTTATTTACAAAGCTTCTGTCAAAATCAATATAAAACTCACTGTCAAAACTAACAAATTTTATCAGTCTTATTGGAACTGGGTGAAATTACAAATCTTGAAATAATAATTCAAAAAACTGTGATATCTTACAACATGTACAAGTTTCATTTGGCCCAATCAATTTAAGCCAATGATGTTTCCAAGGTTTTCTTGTGTATCATTTTAGACCAAAGAGTTATCGTAGACAAAATACACAAAGTGCTAGACTTGATCATATATCTCCCCAGTCCTGGGTAAGGAGCTCCTGGTGGCATAGTGGGTTAAACCCCTGTGCCAGCAGGACTGAAGAATGACAAGTCGCAGGTTTGAATACGGGGAGAGTGCAGATGAGCTCCCTCTATCAGCTCCAGCTCCTCATGCGGGGACATGAGAGAAGCCTCTCACAAGGATGGTAAAACATCAAAAACATCTGGGTGTCCCCGGGCAACGTCCTTGCAGACCTGCAGTTTCTCAAGTCGCTCCTGACACGACAAAAAAAAAAAGTCCTGGATAACATTAAACATAATGTCTTAACTAGCAAATAGCAATTGTAAGGTAGTGAGGTTTTAAAGCACAATTTTCAATAGGTGTCCTTAGATGAAAAACAAGAGAATGGTCTCTTGCAATGGGATTTGGCACTGCTTTGAGTAGAACTTGATCACCCATCACAGAAAAAAGATGCCTTGTTTTCATAACTCATTTCATACAAGAGGATCAGTCTAAAAAAGAAACTGAACTTCACTGGTCTCTTCAACCAAAAGAACCTCCTGAAGAAACCAATGACAGAAGAAACATCTAGAAAAATTTAACACTGGACAGATATTGCTTGCTGTAGACTTTCATCAGTGATTCCTGAAGCTCTTCCAAATACACATTACAATTATGAAAAGACTATTAATGAAATGTTTCCTGTACTCACCAAGTACAGAAATCTAGCAGAAGAGGTTTGCCCTACCAGGTACAACTGAAAGACAAAGATGGGAACTGAAAACACTCTCTAGAGCAGGGGTCCTCAAACTATGGCCCGAGGGCCGCATACAGCCCTCCAAGGTTATCTAACCGGCCCTTGCTCAGGGTCAACCTAAGTCTGAAATGACTTGAAAGCACACAACAATAACAATCCTATCTCATCAGCCAAAAGCAGGTCCACACTTCCCATTGAAATATTAATAAGTTTATATTTATTAAAATTGTTCTTCATTTTAATTATTGTATTGTTTTAAGTGGGGGGGGTTGTACTACAAATCAGATAGGTGCAGTGTGCATAGGAATTCATTCATGTTTTTTTCGAATTATAATCCGGCCCTCCAACAGTTTGAGGGACTTTGATCTGGCCCTCTGCTTAAAAAGTTTGAGGACCCCTGCTCTAGAGATTTCTCTTAATAGAAATCAAATGAGGAACAACAGGCTAACCTCTACAATTTACCAACATTTCCTTATCCCACTCTCTCAGATAGGTCATTACTATGCTAGTACCAGCAACAACAGTTGGCGCCATTCCATCTTTGATAACCCTACTTCCTCAAGGGGTAGACAATAAGAAGTGGGTAGGCATTCTAATTTGTCTCAACTCACAAAAACTATCTCAATGGAGGCCCTTTTGTTTGCAAATGCAGGAAGATAACAATACAAGGCCATAATACTGTATTGGACAGCACTGGATTAGGCAGATGTGGTACCATTGACACATTCATGACTCCTTGGGGTAACCATTCTTATGCTCCCTTCTAACCTTACTCTTCTCACAATCATTAAGAGCAGAAAAGTGGACAATTCAGTGCCTGTTACCACAACCTCCTTGGAAAGATGGGAAGGATTTAGATCCAAATACATGTTCAGTAAAGAACTCTAATTCATTTCTCCAACACAGAATTCCCACAATATCTCATTCAGTTCCCTTGATTTTAATCGGTCACTAAACTAATCAATAATATGGAACCATTTCCTTATTTATTCATTCAGTTATAATTTTATAAAATACAAATAGACTAGGCAGCCATCTTAATTTAGAAGCAATGCTATAATTTCTAGGTAGTGAAAACAACAATAAAATATGATACTATTATGACTGTTATGATAATGACTGTATTACCCTCAAAATATTCCTATAGATCACCAAGTTAAATTAAATAGAAAGCCCAATTCAGTCCAATATCTATAACCCGAGTATTAGTTTTGAGAACAAGGTAGGGTATAAAGAAAGTTAGTAACAACAACCAGCAGACCCAAATTACATGTTAAGCAAAACAGATGTGGTGTCAGAAGACCAGTTTCCCTACAAGAAATAGATACTGGGATTTTTAAAGGATGACAGGGACGAGGATTTCCTGCTTTATGCTTATTCCCAATTGATTGCTTCCCTTCTCAGGATTTTTGAAATAAAATGAACAGGAAAGTAGAATTTCTGGGAGTGGAAGCCTGATGTGCTTCAAACTGTTCCCATTCTTCTGCTTTTTAAGATACTGGCTGTGACCCAGTTCTAGAGAGTTCCAACCTCAGGTCATACGTTGGTCATGGAAGGTGAATGGCCCAAGGCTCCCATGGTCATAGGTTTTTGTTATGTTTCATATGAAAGGCAGTAGAATTTGCTGGCAACTTTTAAAGAAAGAAATCAACACTTAGATACTTGCTTGCAAAGATAACTCACTAGGTGGGCTTGGAATCTGGTCTAAAATGCCCATAGAACGAAATATGTTTTTATCCAAAACTGCTCAGGAAGAGGACTGGATATGTTTTTAAAAGTCTCAGACACAGCAAGATTTGAGCAAGATGCAATGTTTGGTGGTGGATTCCATCAAAAGTTAAAATACTTATTTTGTTCTGAGTGAATAAAAAATGTTCTCTGATTATGGCTGTTCCAAGTTGAAAAGGAATTTTGTATTCCTCATCATCAGAAAAACCTCCCCATGAGCCTGATTATACTGCCTGCTTTTCACAATTGACAGATTCTCCTATTTTCAAAAGTAGGTTACCATGAGAAAACTAAAGAGAAACAAAGCCTTAAATAATATCAAACCAAAGAACTTTATATATAAATAAACTGGGATAGATCCATACTTAATAATGGACATAGATGGGACATTAAAACCTATGGGTCAAATTATTCATGGCCTATTGATTTCACTATGTCTAACCTAAACTATGGATCCAATCCATTATCTGTTGAAACAAACCAACAAGCAAAATATGAGGCATTCGGATCAAAAGGCTCCAAAACAGGAAAGAATATGCAAAGGTAAAAATTGAGTTATCCCTACCCATTTAAAAACCATTTTAAATAGGATTTATATTTGGTCTGTATACATCAAGTCCAACATATTTTTCAAAAGATTCCATAAATCCAAAACTACCAGGCTTCCCTTCTATAAAAGAAAGTCAGTGAGCCTGATTGTTACAAGTTACATTATAATAACAGCTGGGAAAGAAGGAAGAAAAATAAGGTAAGATCATGAAAAGCAATGTTAAAATGGTCTGCATAGGTGAGGGAGAATGAAAGAAGTCCTTCCACCATTCACCCTCCTTCCTCCATTCAGAGAAAAAGGAGAAAGTCAGATTAATCACATTATGGCAGTCAAGGAACTGAAAGAAGTCCTTCCATCAAACTTACCCAATTAAGATGTGCATTTCCATACCTTAATCAGTGAACACTTCACAAAATGTTTCACACACTGAGAAAAATACATTAACCCTTCAGAGTGATAATTAACTATTCTTTAGGGTTCCGTTACTTTTTCGCTCGCAAGCTTTCCAACAAAATCCTACAGGCACTGAACATTGTGGCATAAAATCCCTTGTCTATTATTAGCTAAAGAAGTTCTTGTTAACACAAGTTACTGATTCTGTAATGATAAAACTATATTTGTTTGACAATGAATCAATAAGAGCAGTTTACAACATATCACTTTTTCCCCTTTGGCCTGATCTTACCTCTCATCCTCACCATCAACCAGCTGCGATGTCAATGGAAGTACCTTCAAGGGGAAAAGAGAGGATGCCATGCTGCTGCCTCCATCTGAAATGGACGAGGATGTACTTCCTCCGCCTTCACCGCTGATAAGTTGGGGTAAGCCAATCAAGGTGGGTTCTGTAGAGCGCCTGGCCTCTTCAGCACGGGACGCAACTGCATGGGCAAGAGACTGTGCAGAAAACTGGGCAGAGTTCAGTGGTATCTGTGCAGACAAATTTGGAGCTATAGGCAAATTGATGCTAGTTGACATTAACGAAGGCTGGGACACATTTTGAACCAAGTTCCCATTCTGCACACCAGAAGACTGTGCTATGTTCTTTGAAGCAGCCAAACTCATCGGAGCAGGGGACACATTGGCAGCAGGGTGGCCTGGGGCAGGGACAGCACTAACAGAAGGTATCGGGCTCACAGGGGGCAGCTGACCAGCAAGTCCTTGAGCAAGAGATTCTGATGCTTGGAGTAGGGTACTCTGTGGTGCAATCACCAATGGCTGAGCAAGGCTTGATGTGCTGCCTTGCTGCCCTGGATGAATCATCCCTGCTGCAACAGGGGGCACGGCTTGAGAAGGTGGAGGAGCAGTACTTTGTGCCATCACTGGAGGGGTAATTTGGTTTGTAACAGGAGGCGGTGGCTGCTGCACCACAGGAGGTACACTTGCTTGTGGACCAACATTCATCATCTGAGCACTAGCTCCAATGGTCTGCATTGTTGTCTGGGCATGGGCAACAGGCTGAGAGGATGCCACTGCCAAGTGTGCTTGTACTGAAGGCTGCACACTTGGGGCCTGAGCAACAGGGACAGGCGTACCTGTTCCCACCACTGGAGGACCAGTCTGCATAGAAGAAGCTGGGGTTTGCACCATCTGTTGTTGTTGTTGCTGCTGCTGCATGTAATCTGGCACAGATCCTGTAACAGAGTTTTGATTCACTGGCTGAATGTGCCCTGGGGCCATCTGCATGGGCATCTGCTGAGGTGGTGGAGGGTGCTGTGCCTGTCCTTGCCCGTACGGCAACTGGTGTGATTGCGGCACAACTGGAACAGCCTGCACAGGTTGGGATGATTGTTGGGTGTATGGCAGCTGCTGTGCCGGTGCCATAGCAGGCTGCGGATGGCCACCAACGATATTCACAGGAGGAGGAACAGCTGAGGGAGTGGGCTGGACCCCTTGCTGTAGCTGAGAATAATTCACATCCTGAGGATGAAGCTGTGCTTGTGCAAGCTGTGACTGGGAAATGCTCTGGGGCATACTGGGAGCTGGCACAGCTTGAGGGCCAGTGGCGCCAAAATCCACTTGCTGAGAAACAGCCCCTTGAAATGCCTGCTGCTGCTGCACCATCACAGTAGGTGCTCCCATCTCTCCGCTTCCCACGCTTTCCGTATAGTGACTCAACGTGCTTACGTTGCTGCTCACTGAGCTCCCACTGGTACTCTCCCTTTCAGAAGTCCCTTCGAGAGGGTTTTGTTTCAGAGTGTCTACGGCTTTGTTGACTGCAGCTACTCCTTCCGCGAGGGAGACAGGGTTCTCTTTGTCATAGAACTCTGTGCATGTCCACCTGCCTTTCTTGAAAGGCTCTGAACTAGAATCCAGTTTCACCACTCTAAACCTCGAGGTGCTGGCTGCGGGCTGCAGGTGACTAGGTGCTGCTCCGGCAACTGGATTGCTAGAGTTACCGGAGGAAGCACTCGTGCCATTGCTGACCCCACTCAGGACAGCCACGTTCACGCTGCTGCTTGCTCCAGGCAGAGGGGTTCCCCCACCTGTACTTGGGATGTTACTGAGATTCTTATGCATATGACCAGGCACGCCGCTCACCATGCTAGGCCCGCCACTGGCCACACCACCAAATGTGCTGGTAGCAGCAGAAGGAACTCCAGCAGCACGGAAATGAGAGACGGTGGTGGCTGCAGGTGTCCCAGTGGATGATGCAGCAGAAATAGGCACAGACGCCACTGTGGCAGAGGCCCCATCAGTGCTCCCAGCTGCAGAGAGCTTCCGAAAGGATGGGCTGGATGGGGCGACTGGGCCAGCTGCCCCAGAATGCGAGGAGTGGTGATGCCCATGATGGTGGTGGTGATGGTGGTGGTGGAAATGGTGTCCGTGAGGCGGGTGAACGCTCCCGTTCATCGCCATGCCCTGCTGCTGGGGTGCATGAGGCAAGGCCGGAGGGGGGTGCTGCTGCTGCTGGGGGAGGCCCGGCTGGTTGGGGGAGACGGCCCCGGGGCTTTCGGCCTCTTGGAAGTTGTTCAGCGTCTCTTCAGAGGAGCTGCGCTCAGGCTCGCCCAGGTCTGTGGCCCGGGACAGGGAGACGTCGAGGATCTCAGAGGAGGAGAGGTCCTCGGTGTGGGACTCATCCAGGTCGTCGTAGCTCTCGGTGTCCTCGGCGATGCTGTTGTTGGAGCTGAGGCTGGCGGAGATCTGGGCCGGGGTCACGCTGGTGATCTGGAAGCCGCTCTTCTTCTTCATCTGGGCCCCGGCCTGCCCCGCCGGAGGGAGAGGCATCGGCACCGGAGGGGCCCCGGGCTGGGAGGGCAGCGACAGGCTCTGCGGTGGCGGAGGGGGCGGGGGCCCCTGCGGCCCAGCAGGGGAGGCAGAGGAGGATGCGGCGGCGGCAGGCGGTGGCTGGAGGAGCAGCGGGGGCGGGAGGTCTTCTAGGGCCGGCCCCACCACGGCGACGCCGCTGCTGCTACTGCTGCCGCTCCCCCTCCGAGGGAGCATCGCCGGGTGCGCCATCTTCCTCCCCCCACTAGGACTGTCTGCCGCTGAGTCAGGCTGGTGGTGGTGCATTGGACGACAAGGGCTATTTTAAGGAGCTCGCTTCCCCAGAATGGCGGGCGGAGGGAGGGAGGGAGGCGCGCGACACGCCACGCACTACTCCCTCTCCCTCGCGCTCTCTCTCTCTCAGGCGCGCGCGCCCAGGCCCCTGCCGCCTCTCAGGCCCCGGCCATGCACTCCCCTCCCCTCCTCCTCTCCCCGCCTAAGGTTCCCGGTTCAGAGCAGCTGGCTCGCCAAGGGGGGGAGGGAAGGAGAGAAGGAGGGAAAGGGGCGAGGAGCCGCCCCGAAGCAGGGAAAGCCCCCGAGCGGAGCCTCCCGGGAAGGGGAGAGGGGGGAGGAGGAGGGGCCCTGGGCGGAAGGTACCTACGGCAGTCCCGCTGGCGCCTCCCCATCAAGAGCAACTCCTCAGCAGCAGCAAGAGGAGCGCGCGGCGCGGGGCATGACTCCCACCGAGGGCGGGGAGGCACGAGGGGAAGAGAGCCTGGCGCAGCCCCACAGCCGCTCCTGCCTCCTCCCTCTCTCTCTCTCTCTCTCTGCGCCGCCGCCTCCTCCTCTTCCTCTCAGCGAGCCTTCTCTCTCTCTCTCTCTCCCTCCTCTCAGCCCCTTCCTCCCTTCGCTCGCGGTTTCCCTGCTCCAGAGTCAGTCAGAAACGGGGGGAGGGAGGCGGAGGCGGCAAAAAAAAATGGCGCTGGCGGCGCAGGCGCAGCGCGGACGCAGACATAAAGGACTCGTCTGGCGCGAGGCAGGCGGCGGGCGAAGAGCTTCGGCTCCAGCGGCGGAAATGCCCGAGGCGGGTGAGGGTGAGGGAGGGGGCGGGGCCTGGCTCGGGTGCTCGTTCGCCAGCGAGGGGCGGGGGAAGAGGGAGCCTGAGGGCGTTGCCCTTTCCTGAAATGGCGGCGGGGCCACACTCCTCGCCGCTTCTGCCAGGGTCACGCGCCTCCAACGAAGCACCGGGCTGAAGCGTTATGTGTGTCCCCCCCTTCCCCTCCGTATCGCGGAAGGGGCGGGCTTTCTTCCTGCTTTGCCGGACACCGGTTGCCATGTGCGCGACGGAACCGGGAGCTGATTGGAGGAGCGCCTGTCAGTCACAGCGGGGGAGGGGGCCGTGAACAACTCCCATATAAGAGGGCCAGAAGGGGCGGGGCTTAGCGGGTCCTGAACGTCACTCACAGACAGCCGTGAGGCGGCGACGGGGGGAGGGGGAGGGGGAGGGAGGGAGCCCCCCTTCTTCCCCCTGAGGACGGGAAGTGCTGCCGCTTTAGCCTCGCCGGGGAGTGCGTAAGGGCGCCTTTCCCCATCCTGGCCCCTCAGAGATGGCACTGAGGACAGAGCAAGGCTTGTTTGGCGACCAGGGAGACAGCCAGGCCTGCGCGCCTCTTCACTTTCGCCGCCTCCTCCTCCTCTTCGGCCCGCAGGCTGGCGCGTGCGATACATGGCAGGCAGGCAGGCAGGCCATCTTGCTTCTCCCTTCCCTCCTGCTAGTGGCTGGTTCTGAAAATACACCGAAAACTTTCAGAATATTCCAGACACCTTCTCGGCCTTGCTTTGCACAAAAGAGTCTAATGGCCCCTTAAACACACATAGATTAATCCCCAGCTCCTTCAAGGTCAATCCAGTCACTTCAAAGATACCGTCCATCCATCTTGCCCTTGTTCGGCCCCTCTTCCTTTTTCCTTCCATTTTCCCCAGCATCATTGTCTTCTTTAAGCTTTCCTTTCTTCTCATGATGTGGCCAAAGGACTTCATCTTCGCCTCTAATATCCTTCCCTCCAGTTGTAATCAGAGGTGATGCCCTCCCCCCCAAGACTCTGTAAAAGATAGTTCAAAACCAGGGAATTCATAGTTTTGCCAAGGACACAAGGCTGGAATGATCCCATAATCCCCTATCGCTCCTCCTGTTTTTATGAATGGACTTTGGCTACTCAGTGCTTTTCTGAATTTTTATGAACTCTCATGAACTTTTTAGGAACTTTTATGGACTTTTTGCCAACTTTCATGAACTTTAATAGACTTCGGGATGACTGAAATTAATTCCCCTTGGACCCTGCATGCCTTCCCCTTCCCCTATGAATTCTGGGTATGCCCCATTCATTGTATGTATGGCTATGTAAGAAATTATGAAGCAAAGTGACCTTTACATGAACTATGCCAGCAACTCATTGCTCTAGGAATCCAAGGGGAATTCATTACAGTCTATTAAAGTTCATGAAAGTTGGCAAAAAGTCCATAAAAGTTCCTAAAAAGTTCATGAGAGTTCATAAAAATTCAGAAAAGCACTGAGTAGCCATTGCTCTAGGTTTTGGTCAAGTCCTTTCTTTGGGGATTATTGGCTCAGGAAGTTTGGAGATTCCTATTATTATTATTATTATTATTATAACTTTATTTGTACCCCGCTAGCATCCCCCGCAGGACTCGATGCGGCTTACATAGGCCTAGGCCTCAAAACACAATACAACAGTACAATACCTAGTGCAAATTAAAACAGTTAAGCAGAAATAAACAACAGCAATAACAATACATCAAAACATCAAGACAATATAAAACTGGGCCAGGCCAGAAAATGGGTACAAGATTAAAAGTGCTGATGTGGCAGGAGGTATGTAGGATTATAAAGTGTGTGCGGTGTGCAGTAATCTTAGTTCTATAAAGTCCTAGAAGCACTTTGCTTTAGAATTTGCTTTAGGTTGTGTATTGTTATGTTGTGTTTTGAGGCCTAGGCCTATGTAAGCCGCATCGAGTCCTGCGGGAGATGCTAGCGGGGTACAAATAAAGTTATAATAATAATAGGAATCTCCAAACTTCCTGAGCCAATAATCCCCAAAGAAAGGACTTGACCAAAACCCATTTGCATGGACAATACAATACGTAAATGGTTCCCTTTTCTGGAACTCAGAGGGCCCGATGGCCAGGCCATCCAGAACAATGGAGTCTATGGATATACTGAATCACTCAACACAAAGGACATCTCCCCATCTGCAAAGAACCAGGGATTGTCGCTGCCTCCCCTGCTGTGTCAAATCCCAATCTCTGAAACCAATCTCAACTTCATCAGTGAAACCAATATTGCAGGACAATAAGACAGTGGACCTGGCCTCTCGGGTCCAGACAGAAATGTTAATTCAAAGATCGGGACAATAACCCTGGCCAGGCTGGACAGCCTAAAGCTATCGCTTGGCAAACACCAGTCATTTGTTATCCAGTCACCTAGTCATTTCTTCATTTTTCCCTGTTGCCCACCTCCCTTCCACCTCATTGGCTGAGCGGCCAAAGCAGGACCAAGGCCCTCATTGGATCTCCTCCTGGCTCGCTGACGTCACAGCCAATCACAACGAAGCTGGCTTGGGATGGGTGCGGTGAAAATTGAATGGAAAACTATATATTCTGTATTTACCTGCCTAGCAAACATGTCAGCTTGTTTGGCAGATTACTGCAGTCATCATCATTTCCAGCTGGAATAGAAAATAAACTTCGGTGGCTTCTCTTCAATTTAGTGAGATTTATTCTAGAATACTGGCTTCTCTTTCTCACCAGGCTAAACCCGCAATGGCTTGGATCTCACTATCCACAACCATTCTAAATTGCTCGACAACACAGTGAGCAGTCGGGCTTTATTTCTGGGTGTATGGAATGGTTTGATCTTCTACAAAGTCACAATTCTGCACTAGTTCAAGAAAGAGAGGTTACTCTAGTTTTAAGTCACCCATTGGTTCAGGTTGGGAATGTATGGGAAGGGACACCTAGAAGAAGCACCC
Source organism: Anolis sagrei (assembly GCF_037176765.1). NCBI lineage: Eukaryota > Metazoa > Chordata > Lepidosauria > Squamata > Anolidae > Anolis > Anolis sagrei. The sequence goes on along the minus strand of NC_090023.1, from coordinate 144,372,672 downwards.
ACATTTGCCTTGTATGACTTTCTTTTTGAATACTACCTCATAGTGTGGTGGAAGCTTCTTCCTTGGAGGCTTTTAAACAGGCTGGGTGGTCATCTCTCAGGAGTGCTTTGATTGTGATTTTCCTGCATGGCAGAAGGTTGAACTATATGGCTGATGTGGTCTCTTTCAACGCTATGATTCTATTTATATTTTCAGAAGCAGTACGATTATAATGTATTTAAAAGACACAAAGTTAAAAACTTCGCATTATGATAGATTTCCTTTAACCAATAGCTGGCCACTTGGTGTTTCTATAAGAAGGTCCTCAATTGTGCATGTGGCAGGACTCAGATTGCATGGTAGTAGGTGGTCTGCTCTTCTCCACACTTGCATATCATGGACTCCACTTTGTAGCCCTATTTCTTAGGCTTGGCTCTGTATCTCATGGTGCCAAGGCGCAGTCTGTCCAGAACCTTCCAAGTCACCCAGTCTTCTGTCTGCCCAGGAGGAAATTTCTCATCCTGTATCACCCACTGGTTGAAGTTCTGAGTTTTATGTCGATCTCAGAAAGCTATTCCTTGATTTAAGGCGTTGGCTTGCTGGCTGATATCTGAACAGGGGATGGTCCAGAGATGTCCATGCTTGGTCCTTTCATTGCTGGCTGCTACTTCCCAGCAGATGTCAAGTGGTGCAATACTGGCTAAACAATATAACTTCTCCAGTGATGTAGGGCGTAGACATCCTGTGATAATGTGGCATGTCTCATTAAGAGCCATATCCACTGTTTTAACGTGATGAGATGTGTTCCACACTGGGCATGCATACTCAGCAGCAGAGTAGGAAAGTGCAACGGCAGATGTCTTCACTGTATCTGGTTGTGATCCCCAGGTTGTGCCAGTCAGCTTTCATATTATATTATTTCTAGCACCCACTTTTTGCTTGATATTCAAGCAGTGCTTCTCATAAGTCAGAGTATGGTCCAGAGCAACTCCCAGGTATTTGGGTGTGCTGCAGTGCTCTAATGGGATTCCTTCCCAGGTTATCCTCAGATCTCGAGGTGCTTGTCTGTTCTTAAGATGAAAGCACACATCTGCATTTTAGATGGATTAGGAATCAGCTGTTTTTTCCCGTAATAGGCAGTAAGAGCACATAGAGCTTTGGAGAGCTTCCGTTCAACCATTTCAAAGCTCCCTGCTTGAGCGGTGGTGGCACGATTGTCAGCATAGATTAAACTCTGTGTCCCTTGTAGCAATGGCTGGTCATTTGTGTAAATGCTGAGCATTGATGGAACAAGCACACTCCCCTGAGGCAGGCCGTTCTTCTGTTTTCACCATCTGCTTCTATGATTCTACAACATCCCCAAATCACAACATGGATTCACCCATTATTGTGGCCACAGTGCTAGCACTTTATTGCATCAGTGTCAACCCAGGTCTGAAGCAGTTTTAGGATCCTATTCACCAGTTTGCCATGAATTACAACATATGGCCAAACATTGGAGGTAAACCTGAAATGCCATGTTTCTTTCTGAGGCAGCCAGAATTAGACAATTCCTTATTTTAGACACAGGCTGAAACATACCAGCACTTTTTATAGTCTTTTACCTGTGTTTTTAGCCAACATGTATTTTAAGCAGTTTTTATTGTTTGCATCCAACTGGATGTTCTTAATCCCATTAACTGTATAACTTGTATGCTACCGTATAATAAGGGTCTTTGGACCATAATAAAAATGTATGTATGGTATTACATGATCAGTAGCACAATCAAAGCATAGTAGTATGCTTTGATTGTGCTTTGCTTGCATGGCCCATGCACTAGATGGCCCACGTGGTCTCTTCCAACTCTATTATTCAATGTCAACCCAAAAGACACCTTTTATTTCATTAGTCAACCCATTTGCCAAATTATCATTTATTTTACAAAACAAGAGTTTAGCTCAGGCCTGCACAAGATGCTCTCTCCAACCCCAAGAGGCTTAGCCTATCTAATGTTGGCCTTTTCCTACTTACAAGTTGTCCCCCTTGAAATAAAGAGGATGCCCTTCCCCAGCCCTTGGGAAAAATGCATAATACAAAGATAAAAGAGACCAGGTGACTTTCTTTTCCACTGTGATATGGTCAACTGCCAAAGTTTGTCTACTTAACCTGGGGTGAATTGCAAAATAGATGAAGAGCATGTTTAAATTATCATGCAGCTTTTACTGCTTGGCCCATGCATGCTTAAGGTCAGCTGCCTTGTTCGTCATGGAGGGAACTGTCAATGGTGTATCTTTTTTTTTTGTCTCTGTTTAGTAATTAAAACCACAGCAATTAGGCCTCACAGTGTGCCACAACCTTGTGTGTATTGATCGATTTGCTTTCAACCAAATGTGTATGAAACTAGGATGCCCAAGACCAGGATTGAGAGAAGTACAGAAGAGTTGGCAAAGATCCTTTTGATCATTCATAAGCAGCTCAAATGCTCTGCCATTTAAAAAGCCAACAATCTTTGTTACGTTTGCTACATTTTCTTTGTTACTTTACTTTGCTAGGGCATAAGAATAGTCAACAGTAGCAAAGGTCACTGTATAAGAGCAATGCAAATACTGCATGCTGTTAGTGAAAGGTTTCCTGGAGACAAAGTGCTAGGCTACTAACCGTTTTTTAACTCATGGTTAGTCATACATATACATTAGTGACAGAAGCAGCCCCTTTACATGGGTTTGAAGCCCCTTGGCCTTGGCCCGGTGCTCTCTTTCTTTCCTCAGAGTTTTGTGTTCTCCCCTCTCCCCATCTTTCTCTCCTTGGACCCCAGTACACAAGAAGATGCCTAGAGGCATTGGACAGAAAGGCCTTCCTCTTAGTCTGGCTTTCCAGAGGTTAGAGAAGGTCAGGCATCTAGTAGTTCCAGATGGTACTGTGGGCTATACACATAAGTAAAATTAAACAGTATTTTTTTTAAAAAAAACAACCATATAAATCCTTGGATGCACTCCCACAGGGCCACCTTAATGATGATAATAATAATAATAATAATAATAATAATAATAATAATAATAATCTTTATTTAATACCCCACCACCATCTCCCCAATGGGGACTCGGGGTGGCTTACATGAGGTCAAGTCCAACAGCATATTACAATAAAATAAAACCAAAACACAATAAAATACATACAACATATGAGTACAAAAAACAATAAAACAAAATCATAAAAAATAAAATAATGAGTGGGCCGCATGTGCAAGATAAAATACTAAAAATCGGGATGAGATAGGGATGGAGCAGATCCTTAACATCCACGTCAAGTTTCACAGTTCAGGAGCTGTGTCGGACAGCCCATTCATCCTTTTGCTGACACGGCACAGCAATATTTGTGTCAACAATATGTATGCAACATGGCTTAATTGCTCCTTTGTTTAACGTGGGTACTTAAAACGGAATTCAACTTGAATAGACAATTGCTATGGCTCTCCTGTTTCTATGAAATATAAATTGCTTGACAACAGAGTACTGCATTTTTTAAATGGAAAAATTTAGAATATTATGTTGAAACCACATTAGATATAAATACACGTATTTTCTGTAGAATGTCAAGAATTGCGTTAATTTTCTGTCCCTAAAATGCTTTCCAACTCTGATTGCTAAAAGGAAATCAGAGTTGGAAAATATTTTGGGGAAAGAAAATAAAGGATTGATTAACAGGTTATGAAAATATATTCTAGAGTATGGCCTGGAAGACAATCAAGTAAAATGGTAATGATTTCCTGATCCAGAGACTTAGGGGAAAATCTAGGTTTAAATAATTGGGAATACTTATGGAAATCCCAAAGAGGGAGATGCTAGAGATTCAAAACACAAAAAGTCACCTTCTTCCATGTTTGGTGGACCTGTATGGTGGTAAAAAGGTTTTGGAAAAAGTTGACTAAAGGAACCAACAAAATTATTACAAAGAAGACGATGAAAAACCCAGAAATGTGCTTCTTGGGTTTGTTTTAGGAGAGAGTTGGCAAAGATGATGTAGAAATTTGCCAATATAGTTATGTGGCAGCAACAATCATTATAGCAAAATCTTGGAACGGGGGGAAAGAAGAATTGGAGAATAAAATTAGTCAAGTATATGCAAATGTGTTGTCGAAACCTTTCATGGCCGGAATCACTGGGTTGCTGTGAGTTTTCCAGGCTGTATGGCCATATTCCAGAAGCATTCTCTCCTATTGTTTCACCAATATCTATGGTAGGCATCCTCAACAATTGTGAAGTATGTTGGAAACTAATCAAGGGAAGTTTATATATCTGTTTATCCAAATGGCTAAAATCGCCAATGGCATAAGGGAAGGAAACAAATAAGAATTCACTAGAAAATGGAGACTAGCCTTTGGGTACCATATTTCCTGGCATATAAGACTACTTTTTAACCCAAGAAAATCTTCACAAAAGTCAGGGGTCATCTTAAACGCAGGAGTCATCTTATACGCCGGGAGTCGTCTTATAGAGCGGGTGCTGAAACTTCCAGTCCAGATTGGAGAATCTGTGGTTGATCTGTGGTTGCTGAATATTGCAGGGGGAGCTCAAAAATGGCTGCGTCCCTGCCGTATGCAGCGACTGCATGAAAGCATTAAGGGCAACGCTGTACAAGTATGGTAGAAGAAAATACTTATGGATTTGTGGACTTAATGTGGTCCCAAAGGTGAGGTGAAGAGGCGTCTCACCAGGAAGGTGTAAGTGAAGAACAGAGCAAGCTGCAGGTGTCCGAGGCGCCCGAGGTATGGAAAAAAGAGATAGAGTGGCTCTGGGCCCAGAAAAACACATCTCTTTTACCTGCCTAGCCCTCCCTTGTATCCTATTACCGTACCTCCTCCTCTGCCTCTCAGATCTCACTCCTGAAGACTGCAGTGAAGCAGTGCAGGTACGCATGTGCGAAATCTGAGAAGCAGAGAAGGAGGTACAGTAATAGGAAAATTACCATATTGAAATCAAATCTGATGCTTTTTAAATTTTTATTTGGTGTGCATTGGAAGAGGGGTAGTCTTATATGGTGAGTATATCCCAAACTCTATATTTTAAATGAAAACGTTGGGGTCGTCTTATATGCCAGGAAATACGGTATTTAAAAAATAAGACAAAAATAGCCAAATGGATTTATTTGTGTAATGGTAAGAACATATTTTTGTTAGATAGTAGTTCCATATGGCATGGTGTTGAAAGTCATGGGTGGTGGTTCACAGGTAGGAATGGGGAGGTAGTGGGATAGGGGAAATAATATTTGTATTTTGATTGTTCAGTCTCAAAGATTATATGGTGCTTTCCCCCCTCATATATCACAATAAAATGTATATAAAAAGAATTGCATTAATTTGTTTTATTGCAATACATGGAAATGATATCCTTTCCCTGAGAAAGGGATGACACAGACAGGCAAATAAAAAATGAGTTTTTAGGAAGAAATGCTTCCCAAGTTATGGGTATAAAGATGGGCATTTGTTCCTTTTGTATGGATGGATGAATTCCAGAGAAAATGGAATGAGTGTAAAAGTCTAAGGGTAAATCTAAACTGTGGAATTAATGCAGTTTGGACCCACTTTAACTGGCATGGCTCAATGCTATGGACTCGTGGTGGTGGTCATTTTGCAAGGGCTTTAGCCTCCTCAGCCAAAGAGTGCTGGTGCTTCACCAAACTACAAATCTCAGGATTCCAAAGCATTGAGCCTCAACAGTTAAAGTAGTGTCAGACTGCACGAATTTGACAGTGTAGACTCAGACTTTTACACCCAATTCAGCATTCTTCACTCATATCAGGAAATGAGCATACTGTACTGTGACAAAAAAAGGCTTAGGTTTGATCTCTAATGCTGTAGCTACACCTGAATTCTTAAAAGTAAGCCCCATTCCATGCAACTCCCTTGGACTATATAGTACATTTCCAATTAAACCTGCTTAGCACTACAATATACTGCAGAAGAACATTGTTGCCACCATTGATTTTACTCATCGCTTCCTTTTCTCAGCTAAAATGGCACAGAGATTCATTCATGTTATGACTCAGCCTATTTCCAAAGCTCTCTGTTAACATTCAGGTATATGCATAGGTCCACATAAATGCATATGTCAGTTATTTGCATTTATGCTTTAAAAATACCTTTATAATAAACAGGAAAATGTGTAATTTTTAAGTTTGGGTCTGTAAGCACACCCCACGATCCCACTTGATTTGTGTATTTTGACAGTGAGCAGAGAACACTATCTGCTGATATTGCCTTGTAGCTGCCCATTCCTATATTTTGCAAAAACATATAGGGAAACTCTATTTTGTAAGCTGTCAAGCGCTCCTCAAAGCAGGATAGGCTTTTGCTTCCTGTAGAGAAGTCTCGTAATCCCAGCCTACTTTCCAAAACCAGAGCATGATGAAATTTAGGATTTAGTAGCTGTGGCTCATATATAGTTTTGTTTCCACAGAGACTGATTTGATGAGAATTACTCTTGAAATGTTTGGAAGTGATCATGGACCCAAGGGCTTAGCAATCACAATTAGACCAAGGGACCACCCTGTAGTTGCCTGGCACCAAAACCAAAGCACATATTAACACTCAGGTGGACCGGCCAAGTGAAGAGTGACTCTCTCAGCTGTTTATCTGCACTGTCAAACACTCACTTGTGAAATGTTCCCAACAAAGCTGTTGGATGGCACACTGTTGAGTGTCCCTCCATAAAAAAAGCAGGTTAAAGCAATACACAGTTTCCCATGTGCATAGGAAAATAAGAGCACTAGCCAACACACATTTTGGAATCAGCAGGTCAAATATATCCGGAAACAGATCTAACATTTAAGGCACCAAAATGTGTGTATCACTAGCCAACACACATTTTGGTGCCTTAAATGTTAGATCTGTTTCCGGATATATTTGACTTGCTGATTCCAGAAACAGCACCAGTTTTCCACTATCATCTCTAATTTTTGGAACACAAAACATATGCCATATACCAGCTGCCATCTCTTCACCCATATAAAACCGTGATAACCATATCTAAGAAAGTAGAGTTGTTATGGTTTATCTAATGCAATTTTCTGAATCAGTGGCCCAAATAACTGCAGCAACAGACCTAAAACTGGGACACTAAGATTATTTTTGATGTTGTTGGGCTGTGTAATCAGAGTGTCACCAAGCCAAGTCTGTTCAAAAAGGAGCATTTCTTTCTCAAGTCAAGTGTGCCCTTGCTTCCATTGAATCCATCTCCAGAAGGGCATGTTAATCTATACATAACTGAATATAGTCTTCACAAGGAGCCCCCGATGGTGCAGTGGGTAAACCCTTGTACCAGCAAGACTGAAGATCAACAGATCACAGGTTCAAATCCGGGGAGAGTGTGGATGAGCTCCCTCTGTCAGCTCCAGCTCCCCATGCAGGGACATGAGAGAAGCCTCCTACAAGGATCCTCCTACAAGGATGGTAAAATATCTGGTGTCCCCTCACAACATCCTTGGAGATGGCCAATTCTCTCACACCAGAAGCGACTTGCAGTTTCTTAAGTCGCTTCTGACACACCCAAAAAATAGTCTTCACATAATATAGATTAGACAAGGATATTCAAAACTCTGAAAATATGTGACCCTCCTCAGCTTCATGCTAGACACAATTTTCTTGGGTTGTTCAAGACTGGGATTTTAACCAGACTTTAGCATAGACCTGTCCTAGTAAGTCACCCAGGATGATCTGTTTCCTGCAAAACTAAATAATTGTTCAACATCACATGAGTAGGCCAACAACAAACCATGATCTTGCCTATTTTTCTCACCCTTTCTTCATGTGCTAAGACTTACTCCAGACGTTGAGGAATTCTGGATGTTCTTAGGGGACCACAGTGCTTGCTCCCACATGGACTCTGGAAATGTTACAGATGTCAACCCGTCTTTCCCTTGTGCATTTCACACACATGGCAGTGTTGTCAAAAGCCATAAATCTGTTAATTCCTTGGGCACAGCCTCTCCTGCCACCAGACAAACTTGGTTGTGGCTTGAAGAAATCAGTCATCAGCCTCTTCTCCAGAAAATGGAAAGGCAGAGAGTGGTAGGAAAATTGCTGGTCCCGCTGTCAGGAAGCAAGCAAACTCTACAGAGCTTCTTAGGACATGCAGGAGCCCCTGGTGGCGCAGTGGGTTAAACCCTTGTGCTGGCAGGACTGAAGACCGACAGGTCGCAGGTTCGAATCCGGGGAGAGCGCGGATGAGCTCCCTTTATCAGCTCCAGCTCCTCATGTGGGGGCATGAGAGAAGCCTCCCACAAGGATGACATCAAAACATCCAGGCATCCCCCGGGCAACATCCTTGCAGACAGCCAATTCTCTCACACCACAAGCAACTTGCAGTTTCTCAAGTCACTCCTGACATAACAAAAAAAAGGACATGCATTTGCTTAAAATATAAACATAAGTAACCTTATGAAAGGTGACAAATAACAAAAACAAATGGTACAGTATCCTAGATAGTATGTCTGGTATGGTCACAGGAAGAGGACTGGAAATCTGTGCTTGCTTGTTCGAACTAACCAGTTTGGCTGTTGCTGTTGTCTGCTTTCAAGTTGTTTCAAACGCCTGATGACCTTGTCACATAGTTTTGTTGGCAAGAATTGTTCAGAAGGCCTTTGTTTTCCTCTGAGGCTGAATATGACTTGCAAAAGTCACCCAGTGGATTCCCAAGGCTATGTGGGAATTTGAATCCTGTTTTCCACATTCGAAGTCCAACATTCAAATTGCTACATCACACTGGCTCTCAAAACTAGCTTCATGTTGCATCTGAAATAGTACTTCAATTGATTTAAACTCTATTTTATGAAACAAGCCAGGATCACAAAGCACAATTTTATCCTGACTTAGTTAAATGATGTGCCTTCTCTGTCTACCCTAGTCTGATATGATTGGAAACAAGAGATTGTTTTTCATTGTCTGCATACTATTTGCTGTGCACTGTTAGAAATTATTTTGTAGTATGTGATCTCTAATTTTTGCTAGAATACAGAAATTCTGGAATTAAGTTATAAAGTGAGAGTCACTGCTATACAACCGACATTTTTTCATTTTCAGGTTGGTTCAACTCACAAGGCCAAGTTCTATTGGAATTTCACAAAACTATTTCTTCCTTTTTGTCCTTCAAGACTGAGCAGTTACAGTGTTTACATTACAAGAACCAGGTAGCTTACTCAAGAGTATCTCCATTATCAGTCAATTAAGTCGTTGGCTTACCTGAAAAAAGGTACATATAACACAGTAATAGAATAATAGCTTTGCAAAAGTGAAAAACTTAGTTAAAGAACAACACTCAAAAACAGGAGAATTCCAGACAAGAAACAATCAGGGCCAGCTAATCACCTCCAAACAAAGGATTTCACCAAGCAGTAAGAAGCCAGACCTTGAAAACTCATAGACCATTAAATGCTAATCAAGGTGGTTAATTGCTACATTCACACCTACCTCCAACAGGCAACCTGGATATTCCACAGGTTCAAATCTGGGGAGCTGTGTGAGCTCCCTCTGTCAGCCCCAGCTTCTGCCAACCTAGCAGTTCAAAAACATGTAGATCAATAGGTACCGCTCTGGTGGGAACGTAATGGTGCTCCATGCAGTCATGCTGGCCACATGATCTTGGAGGTGTCTAAGGACAATGCCAGCTCTTCGGTTTAGAAATGGAGATGAGCACCAACCCCCAGAGTCGGACACGACTGAACTTAATGTCAGGGGAAAACCTTTACCTTTACCTTTTATATAAACCTCACTTCCCTAGTTTCCAACAGACCTCACAACCTCTGAGGATGCCTGCCATAGATGCAGATGAAATGTCAGGAGAAAATGCTTCTGGAACATGGCCAGACAGCCCGGAAAACACACAGCAGCCCAAAGACTTAGTTCATTATTTATCACATTACCCCATTATACAGTGACCCTAGACTAATTTCCCGAGAGATCTTATGAGTTAAAGAGGTGGCAGATCACATTAAATCTCTTGCGATCAAGTTTGCCACCTTTCCAGCCCAAGAGCTGCTGAACATTGCTGAAGACATCAATACTCGACTGCAATGTAGTCTTAGTTGTTATTGGCAATGCTGGCATGTAGTGATGTATTTTTTAATTCTTTTATATTGTTCTTTTACTTCCTGTCTTTCAAGTGATCCCTTTGTCATACACAAGTGTGTTCTGCTGCCATCCATTTGTTTCAACTAGCATATTGTATTAGCAGAGTGTTTTGTAATGGAAATTCTGTCACCGAAAAATAAAAATTATTATCACCCACTCCAGTGGGATGGATTGTATTATGTGCTTTTGAGGTTAGCTGTCTCAGCAGCTGATGCTGCCAGACACCCAACGCATATCTGGAAACAAGAAAAGATCCATACTGCTAAATCTGGACATTTCTTCCTATCCATAAAATCGGGAGACCTTCAGAAAGATGTGGAAAGTAATGTAAGTGAAGCCCAAAGAAGAAAAGAAATATACCTTTAAAAAATTGCAAAACAATCTTCTTATCTAGTTTATGATTGCTTTGGCCTAAAATGAATGGCTACTCCTTCTTCAGCAGACACACGTAATCATTGAATGGAAGAATCAAGTTCATCTTGGAAAGTCTTCAAAGAGAGGCTGAACAGCCATTTTCTGGGAGTACTTTAGTTGTGCATTGTAGCCTATCGGGGCTTTGGATTAGATCAGTATTTTCTAAAATTTGGTCTTCTGGGTGTTTTGGACTTCAGCTCCCAGAATTCTTGACCACTGGCCAAGTTGGCTAGGGCCTCTGGGGGTTGAAATCCAAAATAGCTGGAGGACCAAACATTTGGAAAGGATTGAGAAGATCATCTGATGATGTCAAGGATGCCATAGGTTTTGACAGTATTGCAGTTATTCTTCAACGTAGTGCACCTATTAATTTTAGTTACCCGGCAAAACTGCAGAGGTAATGGAAATATCACCTCAAACATAAAATAATTGTTCTAAATTTGATTTTGAAATGCATTTATTTGAAATAAAATATGGAATTAGACTTTTGGATCAGGATCTGGACGATCCAGATTCAAGCTCCCTTAAAGCCACTGAAGTCATGAGCAATCTTTGGCCGTTCACCATTCTTCAGCTTGCACTATCTCTCAGGGTAGTGCAAGCTGAAGTGTCAGAAAGACAGCACACTATCTTGAGTCCACTGCAGGATAGCTGGAGCATACAATTTTAAAAAAATGTAAATCGTTTTATCCAAAATATTTTTATCCCACAATGCAACATAAAGTGGATTTAAGTGCGTTAATAATCACAAATACAGCCCAGTCTTAAGGCCTTCCCCTGGTGGCGCAGCAAGTTAAACTGCTGAGCTGCTGAACTTGCTGACTGAAAGGTTGATGGTTTGAATCCAGGGAGTGGGGTGAACTCCTGTTGTTAGGCCCAGCTTCTGCCAACCTAGTAGTTTGAAAATATGCAAGTGTGAGTAGATCAACGGCACTCCGTGCAGTCATGCCAGTCACATGATCTTGGAGGTGTCTATGGACAATGCCAGTTCTTCAGCTTAGAAATGGAGATGAACACCAACCCACAGAGTTAGACATGACTGGACTTAATGTCAGGGAAAAATCTTTACCTTTACCTTTTTACAGCCCAGTCTGTCTAAATGGGAATGAAAATACTCCAGTGTTAGAAATCATACACATATGTGCTTAATTAATTCCACATTTGGTATAAAATACAAATGACTGTTGGAATCCATTTTATTCCATAATTAGAGCATAATTGCTTGGTTAAGTCAGTAAGTTATGAGGGAAACTTGGAAGGAGGCAATAATCTTTGCAAAATTGTACACACTGGACTCAGCACACAGACTCCTTATCTGTCCAACTAAACTATTGTACTATAACCATGAAAGCAGAGTAAGAGAACAGTAGGATGAATGAGAAATAGGATTTTAAAAAACTCACGGAGCTGACAACAAAGGGAACAAGGGCTCGGCGAATAAAATAATGGCCAGCAATTTCCAGCTTCACTTGTACATACGTCTTCATGGGAATTTAACATAAGCATAATGGGCAGTTGGCCTTCAAATAAAAACTCAATAGGATACAATTTTTTAGCTTCCCAACAACTAAATTCATACTAGCTTGGCAAAAAAACAACACCCATGCTGTATGAAGGACGTTTTGGGGTATTTTGAGACACAGCTTTTTCATTCCTGTGAGAGCTATTCAGCAGTGGAACTCTCTGCTCCAGTGTGTGGTGGAGGCTCCTTCTTTGGAGGCTTTTAAACAGAGGCTGGGTGGGCATTTGTCGGGGGTGCTTTGGATGTGATTTTCCTGCTTCTTGGCATGGAGTTGGACTGGATGGCCCATGAGGCCTCTTCCAACTCTGGGATTCTATGATTCAGGAGGGGCCACGCATTTTGCATCATTTGTAAAGTATGTTTCCCTTTTACAATAGAAGATGGGACATAAATAAAACTATGCACATAGGGTATATGATGTGCAGAATTTGAAAAACGTATTCTTACTTTTTGGATTTGATTATGCAATGCGTTGAAGGTTGGTTCTATTTGATTTTCAGAGGGCCTCTGCTCTTCAGTATGTTTAAAAAACCCGACTGCATACTCACTTCACAGATGTGACCAGCAGCATAACAGCTATGTAAAAAAACTATGCGGCCATGCCCCCCTGAGTGGCAAAAGTACCATTCACATACGCAATTGCCCATTCCATTCCAGCAAGTTCCTTTGTCCTTTCCAGTGTATTGCGAAAGCTGGCGGTGGAGCTGGGGGCCTGCCATGGGGAGCAAGCAGCCTCTTCAAGGGGCTACGAGATGTCATGGTCTGCCTTAACTGAAATGAAAATCAGATGTCAAGGTCAAGCCAGGTCAAATAGACAATGAGTCATGGCAATTACAGGCCGCTTCCATGTATTATTAAAAATCCAATTTGAAGCCCCTGTCTTTTAAAAGCCAAAGTGACAATTTATGAAGAAAATACTTTACCAGGTGCCAAACTATTACAAGTGTTGGATATAAACCAAAGAACAAGGCAGGCAGGGGATATCTGCGATACCAAAACGTACAATCCGAGCAGTTAAACAATACGGCTTGTCTCCGACACAAAAATTCTCCCTTAACTTTCTTAACATGAGCACATCTACACTGTAGAAGGAACGTAGTTTGACACCATTTTAACTGCCATGACTCAATGCAATGGAACCACGGGAGCTGTAGTTTTACAAGGTCTTCAGCCTTCTCTGCCAAAGAGTTCTGGTGCCTCACCAAACTACAACTTCCATTGCATGATTCCAGAGCAAGGAACTATGGCAATCAAAGTGGTCTCAAACTGCATTATTCAACATGTAAATGCGGCAATGCTTTGGACCAAACAGACATTGGAATAGATCAACTGAACCCAGTCTCTGGTTGCTTCTGGATCAAGAGAATCAGCCGTCTACGAAGACGTTGCCCAGGGGACGCACGTATGTCTTGCAATCCTGCAAGGAGATGCAGAGCCAATCTTAAGAAATGGGGCTACAAAGTTGAATCCACGACATGCGAGTGTGGAGAAGAGCAAACCACTGACCACCTGCTGCAATGCAACCTGAGCCCTGCCACATGCACGATGGAGGACTTTCTTGCGGCTACACAAGAGGCACTCCAAGTGGCCAGATACTGGTAAAAGGACATTTAATCAGCTACCAAGTTTGCAAAATTTGTGGGGTTTTTAAAATCTGTTTGCTTATTTTGTTCTGTTAGAAATGTAATACAATGTTCTGGTTGCGGATGACACGATAAATAAATAAATAACTGAACCCAGTGGTGTAACTGGGAAAAAGGTTTTCTCCATTCTAAACCATGTTCCTAAACTACCAACATAGTTTAGTGGCTTGGGAGTTGGATTTTGGGCACATCACACTCTATTTGGGAAACTTCCAATGAAGAAATCTTGCCAAGAAAACTCAATGAGAGTCACCATAAACCAGTCACCTTGAAAGGATAAAACAACCAACATCTCACACTATTGTCTTATATTGTCTTGGGCTGATGGGAGTTGCTGCTTGGCAGCATTTGTACGACTATTTTGTCAGAAATATTAAAAATTAACTAGGTATTTTTAAGTACAAAAATGTGAATTATTTATTTATTTATTTATTTGGTACACTTGTATACCGCTAATATCTCAGCCTATACGGCGACTCATTGCGGTTTACAGCATATTTAAAACTACAATATTCCAATTTAAAATATAAAATTAAAATATAAAATACATACATATACATACATAGTATTGGGCCACCAATACAGACCAGAACATCTCATAATTAAAGTCACAATCCAATTCGTTGTCCGAGATTGCTAATCCATGATCAAAACATCATCACGTCGGGTTAGCCGAAAACTTGCTGGAACATCCAAGTTTTCAGTTTTTTCCGAAATGCCATTAGCGAGGTGGCTGATCTTATTTCAGTAGGGAGGGCATTCCAAAGCCGCGGGGCCACCACAGAAAAGGCCCTATCTCTCGTACCCGCGAGCCGCACCTGTGAAGCAGGCGGGATGGAGAGAAGGGCCTCTCCCGAAGATCTTAGGGTCCTGGTGGGCTGATAGGCCGAGATGCGTTCGGATAGGTATGTAGGGCCAGAACCGTTTAGGGCTTTAAAGGTCAAAGCCAGCACTTTGAATTGGGCTCGGTAGCTAGTCGGTAGCCAGTGGAGCTGGTACAGCAGGGGAGTTGTATGCTCCCTGCGCCCTGCTCCTGTTAATACCATGGCTGCCGCCCGTTGGACTAGTTGGAGCTTCCGGGCCGTCTTCAAAGGCAACCCCACGTAGAGAGCGTTGCAGTAGTCAAGGCGGGATGTAACCAGAGCGTGGACTACCGTGGCCAAGTCAGACTTCCCAAGGTACGGTCGCAGTTGGCGCACGAGTCTTAACTGTGCGAATGCTCCCCTGGTCACCGCCGAAACCTGGGGATCCAGGCTCAGCGATGAGTCCAGGATCACACCCAAACTGCGAACCTGTGTCTTCAGGGGGAGTGCGACCCCGTCTAACACAGGCTGTAACCCTATACCCTGTTCGGCCCTGCGACTGACCAGGAGTACCTCTGTCTTGTCTGGATTCAATTTCAATTTGTTCGCCCCCATCCAGACCGTCACAGCAGCCAAGCACCGGTTCAGGACTTCGACAGCCTCCTTAGTAGCGGGTGGAAAGGAGTGACAGAGCTGGACATCATCTGCGTACAGATGACACCGCACCCCGAAACTCCGGATGATCTTGCCCAGCGGCTTCATGTAGATGTTGAACAACATGGGGGACAGTATTGAACCCTGAGGAACCCCACAAAACAAAGGTTGTGAGGTAGAACAGGAGTCCCCCAGTAACACCTTCTGAGACCGACCCTCGAGGAATGACCGGAGCCATTGCAGAGCAGTACCTCCGAGACCCATTCCTGCGAGGCGTACCAGAAGGATACCGTGGTCGACGGTATCGAAGGCCGCTGAGAGGTCGAGTAGCACCAACAGGGACACACTCCCCCTGTCGAGCTCCCGACGGAGATCATCCACTAAGGCGACCAAGGCTGTCTCGGTACCATGTCCCGGCCTAAAGCCAGACTGTGCCGGATCTAGATAATCCGTGTCTACCAAGAATGCCTGGAGTTGTGAGGCCACCACACGTTCCATGACTTTGCCCAAAAAGGGAAGATTGGAAACAGGCCGATAGTTTACCAATTGAGTGGGGTCCAGTGATGGTTTCTTCAACAGCGGTTTTATCACAGCTTGCTTTAAGCTGGCTGGAAAAATGCCTTCCCGAAGGGAGGCATTAACCACCACCTTAACCCACTCGGCCAATCCCCCTCTGGCCTCCTTTAGAAGCCAGGATGGGCAGGGGTCTAGGATGCATGTGGTAGCTCTCATTCCTCCAAGCACCTTGTCCACATCCTCGGTTTGAACCAATTGAAAAGAATCCATCAAAGTTGGACAAGCAGATGCTCGTGTTACATCCTCAGAGACTGCCGTTAATGTGGTGTCCAGTCCAGAGCGGATCAAAGCGACTTTGTCTGCAAAGAACTGAGCAAAAGCTTCACAGCGAGCTGCCGAGTCATCAGGGCACCCATCCTGAATGGTGGGTTTTAATAGGCCTCTGACAACTCGGAACAGTTCAGCCGGACGGTTCTTTGCAGACGCAATAGTGGCCGCAAAGAAAGTTTTCTTTGCGGCTCTTATTGCCACGGCATATGACCTTAAAAAGGACACAAACCGTGTTCGATTTGGCTCGCTCGGATCCGAACGCCACATGCTCTCTAGTTCCCTCTTCTTTCGCTTCAACACCGCCAGCTCCTCAGTAAACCAAGGGGCTGGTTTAGTTCGGCTACTTGAGAGGGGACGTTCTGGAGCGATCGTGTCTATTGCCCTAGTCATCTCCTCATTCCAGAGAGCGACCAGGGCATCAACAGGATCACCAACCGAGGTGGCGGGGAAATCCCCAAGAGCCATCAGGAATCCTTCCGGATCCATAAGCCTCCTGGGGCGGACCAATTTAACGGGTCCTCCACCTCTGCGGAGGTTAGGGGGTGCAGTAAGTCTAAAGCTGACCAGGTGGTGGTCGGTCCATGGCAACGGAGAGATGGATAACTCCTCAACACCGCCACCTTCCTCCCATCCCTGACAGAAAACCAAGTCCAATGTATGTCCAGCACTGTGGGTGGGGCCAGATACTTGTTGGGACAGCCCCATGGTCGCCATGGTAGACATGAAGTCCTGAGCCGCTCCCGTTAGGGCAGCCTCGGCGTGGACGTTGAAGTCCCCCAGCACAAGCAGCCGTTGGGACTCCAATGCCAGGTCCGAGACTACCCCCGCTAGCTCAGGTAGGGAGACTGTAGTGCAGCGAGGTGGACGGTACACTAACAGAATCCCTAATCTGTCCCGGTCACCCACCCTCAGGTGGACGCATTCAAAATTTGTTGACTGCGGGATGGGGGTCCTGGTCAGAGAAATGGAATCTCTGTAGACTACTGCAACTCCGCCTCCCCGCCCTCCGGATCTCGGTTGGTGCTGCACAGAGAACCCGGGTGGACAAAGCTGGGTCAAATTTACACCTCCCGCTTCGTCCAGCCAGGTCTCTGTGATGCACGCCAGATCTGCCCGTTCGTCCAGAATTAAGTCCTGGATGAAAGTTGTTTTACCGTTGACAGATCTGGCGTTCAACAGCACCACTTTCAATCCAGAGGGACCGCCATCCTGGTTACACCTACTTACCGTATCAGGAGACCGAATCAAGCACTGAAAGGATCAAATGGATGCAATGACTTAGCAAAAGCTGTATTTCTATATAAGCAGGTGTGCCTGTAGCTTAGTAGGTGTTAGTGTTAGTTCGCCTCAGTGTGAGAGAGGCGTCAGTCTGTGTGAGCCCTCAGTGTTAGCAGCCCTCAGTCTGTGAGAGGTCTTTGTGGGAGAAGGGCCTCAGTGTGTTAGCAAGCCTCAGTATGGGAAGGCCTTGGTATTAGTTCGCCTTAGTATGCAAGAGGTGTCAATCTGAGAGAGCCCTCAGTGTGAGAGGGCCTCAGTGGGAGAAAGGCCCCAATGTGTTAGTAGGCCTCAGTTGAGAAGGCTTGGTGTGAGAAGCTTCGGCGAGAGAAGCTCCAGGTTGAAGGCCTTGCATTTCTGTGTACAAACCCACACGATCTCTTCGATCATCTGGCGAGGCCCTGCTCGCGCTCCCACCTCCTTCACAGGTGCGATTGGTGGGGACGAGAGGACCTTCTCGGTGGTGGCACCCCGACTCTGGAACTCACTTCCCAAGGGTATCAGACATGACCCAACTCTGGCAGTCTTTATGAGCCTGAAAAGGTAGTTGTTCCAGTGTGCCTTCCCAGAATAAGGAAAACTCTAAGCAACATGCCCTCAAAATACACTTTATCATTGATTTAGGACTGACTGCGTTCCCTCATTTCTCTTTCAAAAACCCTATCCCAGTTATATTCTACCTTGTTCATGCCCAGCATTATTTTTTAAATTTTAAATTATTAAATTTGGTCCAGCCATAGGTTTTTTTTAAAATGCTTGTGTGTTACTGTTATTGTTTATTTTTGCTTATGTGATTTATACTGTTTTGTATTGATTTTTTGTTATTGCTTTTGTTTATTGATGTACTGTGAGCTTGGCCTCATGTAAGCTGCACCAAATCCCTTGGGGAGATGGTAGCAGGGTATAAATACAGTATTATTATTATTGTTATTATTATTATGCGAGAGCAAATCTGTTTATCTACAAGAGAAAGAAGCCCAGTGTGGAAGCAAAGAAGGAAGTATAAAGAACTTTATTTGTGTTATGGAAACCTTGTTCTTGTAAATAGTACAACTATATTATTTTACTACAAAGAAAAGCCTCCTATGGAAGATATAACATTAGTCTGTGTGTTTTTGTTCTTTTTATCACTTTTGGCTACTGGTGTTGGGTCATGCTGCTGCTGCTAAGTTACTCTGCTGTGCATTTATGCAGAGGGGCTTTCATTAATAAGATCACTCGCTCAACATATTTTCCTCTCTGAACTAGCCTGTTTTAAAAAGTCTTTATTTCTAGTTTCACCTCTACTAATAGTTAGTATTACTTGCAAATGATTCAGAAATTAGTTATTCTAAAAGTCAAATTAGGCAGGCTGCATTTACCTTTCAACTGGTGAGGGGACATAGGGTATGCAGAGCAAAGCAGGATGCAATCCTCTCTGGCAAACTCATCCTTCTCGCTCCCCGCCCTCTGGTTTGGCTATGATACTAACAGTGAACTGGACTGGATCCAAAATGCCTGAGGCAGTGGGTCACAGGACAAAAAACTAAGGAAATGTTTTGTTTCCCTTTATTGTATGTATCCTTGTCTTTGGGCACAGGGCTGGATATAAATATTTTAATAAAGTATTACATAAATTACCCTTGACTCTTTTTTCAAAACATAATGGACATTACTCTTACACTTATTACAATTTTTTTTCATTTGTTAAAAATGACAAAATAAACTTTACTCTATAAAGTAATTTTAATTCAATTTCTATACAAATGGTGAGATGCAAAAATAAAACCAGCAAGAAAAATATTGTAAAGTCAGCCAAGTAGATTCTGCACTTCCATCAGAACAGCAGCTGAAACTTAAGAGAAATCGTATGATGTCGTTGGCAATCTGAGTATTTTTTAATACAATCCTGAAAGGGCTCATCAATTTTCTAATTATTGCACAAAAGTCAGTTCTCTTCACTGCAGGCTTCAGCAGTTTCCCAAACTTTCTCATCAGCAGCTTGAGAAGTTGGTGATGTTTGGGATACAGATGCCTCCTTGCTTTGAACTCCAGGACATTCGTTTTCTTGTGTTAACTGGTTGGGCAAACTCGGAGAGTTATGAGCTTCACTAGGCCGGACTGCCAAAAGGTCTCCCACAGCTTGAGAAGTCTCTCCAGTTAAATTAGCCTGTGAGCGGAGTCCAAAGATATCATTTTGGAGGATATAGCGAATGCACTGAAGAATTACATTTCTTTCATGCCGGATGTCCTTTGCTAGCAGCTAGGAAAAAGAAGGGAGAATATGAGAAACATCCGTGTTGGCATTTGGAGAATGATACAAACAGAACTGCATATCTAGTGGATTGGCTAAATACCAAAGGCTGGCAACTGCAGCATGGACACATTTTTGCCCTTACAAACCAGCTGTAGGTCACCCCATGTAATTTTTGGCCCTAAGCTGATACTAGAAATAATTTCTGTTGCAACTTCAGGGCACTTTATGGAGGCAGTTTAATAAAATCCACTGGAAATTTCCAGGACTTAGAATCAATTTATTTTGGTTGGTTTTTTTTTTAACATTCCAAAGCATATCCATCCAAATGGATTTTTTCCCCTATTTTTTTAAAAAAGCAACCACCTAGAACCCTCATCAGTTGAGTGGCATTCCAGACCAGTGCTTCTTATTTTTTCCCCACTCATGATGCCTTTCCACCCAAGATTTTTTTTTACATGACCCCATGTATGCTTTGATTATGCTTTTCCTACATGGCAGGAGGTTGGACTGAATGGCACATATGGTCTCTTCATATTCTATGATTCTGTGAGTCTATGAATTACAATGCTCTAAAAATTTACATCCCGGTTTCTCAGGCTATTTGATGTAAGAAACTGTTTCATCCCTCCTCAAATGTGCCATGGAGCAGCACCATATCTGTGCCCATTGGCTCAAATAGTTTTGTAACCTGTTGCAGACAGTCAACTGATACATCAAACCCCTTCCCTGCCAGGCACCTCTTGAGATGTTGGCCCCAAAACACAAACTAAGGATGCAGAAGATTCTAGTTAAGATGGGAACGCTCATATGAAGCACAGAGATATCTTCAGGAGAGGCCCTTCTCTTGCTCCCACCTCCATCTCAAGCTCAATTGGTGGGAATGAAAGAGCGGGCCTTCTAGGTGGCTGCGCCTGAACTCTGGAACGCCCTTTTTCCCAGGAAAGCCAGAACGGACACCTCCCCCTGCTGTCCTTCTGGTGTCAGGTAAAAACCTTTTTATTTAGGCAGGCTTTTAAAGAAGAAGGTTTTAATATCAGTTGGGGATGTTGTGGTTTTTAGCTTTGAATATGGTTTAATGATTTTGAACTGTGAATTTTTAAATACTGTTTATATTTAATTCTGTTTCAATGTTTGCATATTTGTATATTTTACACTATATGCTAATGTTTTTACGTTAAGCCACTTCAAGTCTCCTTCGGGAGAGATAAAGCAGTATAAATAAATATAATAAACAAACAAACAAACAATGTAAAAAGGATTGAAATCTATGGCAGTTTACCATTTCCAGAAGAGTTGGACGGCGTTTTGGTACTAAAGGAAGTCCATTCTTTTGTCTGTTTGGACCTCGGGTGTGTACTGTGCGTGGATCAGGTCGCCTCTGTGTTGCATCTGTATGATTAACAGCTCCTTTGCTGCTTCTCTGTTGTGAGTCTTGAGGGCTGTTTGAAGACTGAGGGACACTTCTGAGAACTGCTTGGTTTTCATCAAGTCCTTTTGCTGCAGTCTTGATGGGCTCTTTTTGAAATAAAAACACAGGAATAAATCCAGCCATTTTTCAAATTATGCAACTGATTAATGCACAAAACGGATTTCAAATGAAATCATTCAGAACTATAAAAGGATATTCAGTGTGAAAACCACTGTAGCAAATACATTATTTGTATTGCTTGAGCTATTAAGATATTTTTAGAATAAAATACAAATTCTATATTAAAGGCCAGTTTTATTTAATTACCAGAACAATGAATAATGTAGGTCAAGGGCATAAGTCATAATTCATGCCTCCTAGACTTCCAGTTTTATCAGGTTTATCTTTAACTTTGTTTAAGCAATTACGTTTAAATCACATGGCTGGAAACAATCTACAGTTGAGTCCTCCACATTCACAGGAGTTACAGGCACAGGAATCCCACAAAAGTGGGAAAACTGTGAAAAACTTTAGGGTGGTGCAAATGCCTCTGGAAATCCTCATAGCAGTCAAAGTTACAAGAGAGTTCCAAGCTTGCAAGGGAGTCAGTGGCTGCTTCACCTTCCACAGAGTCGCAAGGTGAAGCAGAGCAGCTGCGATCTCCTTGCAAACCACCACCTCCCGAACTCAGAGCGAACAGCGAAGCTCAGGAAGTAGTATTTAGGGGAGACCATGGCTGCTTCATCTCCTTCAAAGTTGCAGAGTGAACCAGAGCAGATGTGATTTTCCTGGCAATCTGCATCCTGAACTTGTAGCCTTGAGGTTCAGGAAGTGACATTGCCAGGGAAATTGCTGCCTCCCAGGAAGACCTGTGGAAGGCAAAGAAGCAGCAATGGCCCACCAATCACCTCCTGGCTTCCAGAGATGGTTGGTGAGAGAGTACAGTGATTATAAACACAGTGGTTGACGGCACTTGTGGTGATCTTTGGATCCCCCCTCCCGAAGCCCAAAACACCTCGTGAAAGTGCATGCAGAGGTATGCTGTATGAGCAGATATAGGAAACATGCAAAAAAAAAATCAGCTACTTGAATGCTGAACCCGCAAATATAGAAGGGTGGCTATATAAACAAAAATGCGTGTATTTTATTTATTCAAACTGTTACACGCTGTTGTGTATTTTTGTGTTCTGCTTCTACGCAAATGCTCAAAATATTTTTATCATGTGTGGATAATCTTAACAATATAAATATTTGATGGTGAATCTTGTTTCTGGTACTAAATGCACATTCCTGACAGTCTCAGTTAAGGGGGGGGGGGGGGGAATCCGTTGATCACATGTGCCTAACTGATATCATTGCAGGGAAAAGTTGAATTTCATACTGCTGATATTATCAGCTCAACATGTTTATCTGAACAACTCCCCCCTTCCTCACTGAAGGCCTCTTCTAGGGAATGGGTAGAAATAAGATTTTCCACTAGACAAAAACAAACTGTTACCAGTTTTAAGGCACTACCTATGTCTATAAATAATGATAATTAGTAATTTTTCAGAATCCTTTTGTAGTTCACAAGCAATAACTGATTCCATCCGGATCCCCCTGCAACTGAAACAGCAAAGCTTACTAGGGACTTACTCATCATGGCTGAACTGGTACCCTAAGCTTGCTAATCTTCTCAGAAGCCTCTACTAAGTCAGAGTCTGGTGTTGGCTTTCGGATCCAAGATTATTAAAAAGAGTGAAAACTCCTTTTCATTCTTGTAAGCTCTTGGTTTAGCCACCTTATCTTATATTCATTAGTTAAGTGAGTGCGATCAGGTAGTGTAAACTAACATGCTTGCTTATGAACTACCATATTTCCTTGCATAATAGTCACCATCATGTAATAATCACTCATTTTTGGGGTGTCAAAATTGGTATTTTTGTGTTCCTCGCATAATAGTTGCACCTTTCATTCACTCGCCTGCACACCTGCTCCCTTGGAGCTATGGGACTTTATTTAAGTGAAGTCTTGTAGCTAGATTTTTTTTTCACTGCGTAATAGTTGCACTCCCCTTTTTTGGTCCCCCAAAAGGGGGTGGGGAGATTAAAAAAAAGTGTGACTATTATGTGATGCAATGTGGTAACCCAAGATTCTGAAGAATTCTGGCTCAACATATGCAGTTATTAGCACTTCCTACTCTAACTCTATTTTATAAATGCATAATGCCCAATTAGTCTAGCATCCTGTTTTCCAAAGTTTGAACTTGAAAGTTCATTAGGTTACTTAGTTATTTATGCCCCTTTTTGAAAGTGATCTAATTTAAAGTCTACAACTAAAATTCTATGGCATTGGATGAAAGTGTGAGAGTCAGTGTAGTGTAGCTGCTTATGGACTGGACTACAGTTCTGGAGACCAGAATTCAAATCTCCATTCCACCATGAAAACCCACTGGCAAGTCATGCTCTCTCAACCTCAGTGGAACACAGAGGCAAATCATTTCAACAAGTCATGCTAATGAAATCTGTGACAGGGTTGCCTTAAGTAGGAAACAGCTTTAAGGCACACAGTAACATGAAAAAGAAATTTGGGGGTCGTTTTGTCTTGAATTTGTCAATTATTTTCATAACCTTGCTATGGGAGAACAAGAAGACACTTTCACCACGATGCATAATTTTACAAACTTCTATTTCTGTAATCAAATATATCAAAACTTTAGTTTTCCTCTCATGTGAAAGGTTTCTAATTTTTAAATGCTCTTTCTCTTTCTCTTTGGGCATGGGAAAACCAGAATACACTCCTTATCTTACATCAGTCCAATTTGCTCATTATGCCAACCCATGATTAAGGAAGATTAGCCTTGGTTGGTGTGATACCTAAAATAAGCCAATACAACAGATGCACATGTATTATGTACCTGTTAATCAGCCACTAAACACAAAACATTGCCTAAGAAATAGATCTTCTCACTTGAACTATTGAAGAATTACAACTGGAGCACGCAGTCTCTCTCCAATAGTCACCTGTTGTGCCAGATGGCCTCAACGGGATTCCAGTGTCTCCTCACCATCTAAAAGTTATGGACAATGAAGACGAACTTACCTTCATGGTCACTTTCACTTTCTGACAAACTGCCATAATTGGCTACCAGTGAGTTCAAAGCTGAAGTAACTTGCTTCGGAATGACACTAATCCCTCCTGCTGCCTCTTTTTCATCTTCCACGTCTTTATCTGAATCTGGGAAAAGTCAGGAACACATTTTCTATGCAAACAGACTCAACAAATGGTTTTGTCTCCATTTCCCTTAGCTTTTTAAGGCAATCGGGCCCCACATGCATACCTATACTTATGTTCAGGTACTCAAATCTACATGCCACATCATAACTATCTAAAATACTGTATTTCACCATTTCTAAGGCACACTTTGCCCCCCTCAATATTGCAGATTTTTTTCAAAGGGAGAGGATCAGGAGTGGCGGCTGTGAAAGTGATAGGGAAGCAAGTGGGGAGCAAGAGGTATCCACCAAGAATGGAGGCGCTACTGGTTAAGAGACAGGAAAAAGTTTGATGAATCAGAAACACAACACAGCGGGAATGGAGAGGCACTGCCACTAGAGTAGAAGGCAATGACAGTGACAAAGAGCAGCAGTCCAGAGATGAGAAGTTATGCAATGGGAGGCAGCGTGAAAGTCAACAAAAGCCAATTTTAAAGGGCTAAAAATAACAAAATAATCCAGAGAGGGGACAACAGCATTGGGTGAAGGGTTGGAGGAGCTTCCCAGGACTAAACCAACAATGAAAGTAACAGCAGGAGCCTGTGTTAACTGAGTGAATTTGCTTTCTCCTCTTCCATACGCAGACACCAGGCTTTGCAGCTGAAACACTGCCAGAAGGGATGGACAGTTTCATCTATACCAGTGTTTCTCAACCTGGGGGTCGGGACCCCTGGAGGGGTCGCCAGGAGGTGCCAGAGAGGTCACCAAAGACCATAAAAAAACACAGTATTTTTGTTGGTCATGGGCGTTCTGTGTGGGAGGTTTGGCCCAATTCCATCATTGGTGGGGTTCAGAATGCTTTTTGATTGTAGGTGAACTATAAATCCCAGCAACTACAACTCCCAAATGTCAAGGCCTATTTTCCCCACACTCCACCAGTGTTCACATTTAGCATACTGAGTATTCGTGCCAAGTTTGGTCCAGATCCATCACTGTTTGAGTCCATAGTGCTCTCTGTAGGTGAACTACAACTCCCAAACTCAAGGTCAATGCCCACCAAACCCGTCCAGTGTTTTCTGTTGGTCGTGGGCATTCTGTGTGCCAAGTTTGGTTCAATTCCATCGTTGGTGGAGTTCAGAATACTTTTTGATTGTAGGTGAACCATAAATCCCAACAACTACAACTCCCAAATTATGTTTCATAACAGGTGCAAAATTACAGTTATGAATTAGCAAAAGAATGTTATGTTTGGGGGTCACCACAACATAAGGAACAGTATTAAGGGGTCGCGGCATTAGGAAGGTTGAGAAACACTGATCTATACTGACGATCATGCCATCACCACCCAAGTAGGGAGCTTTGACATGATTGAACAGAAGCTCTCTGAAGCTTTAGGTGATCTTACTGCCTATTACAGAGAAAACCAGCTGATTCCTAATCCATCTAAACTGCAGATATGTGCTTTTCATCTTAAGTACAGACAAGCTCCCTGAGTATTTCTCCCCTATCATGCTATTTCTTATTGCACTATAAGAGCAGAAGCTAAAACCAAGGGAATGTCTTACCAAGATCATTACTGGCCAAAATACTAAGAGGATCAACATCTCTCTGAGAAGGGTGTGCTTCTCCAGCAGGCTGTGTTTTAACTTCCTTCTCAGTTCCATGGCCCTGGATACCATTTGTTGCTGCATTTTGAGCATGTAAAAGGAGATCTTTATCATTAGGCACATTCTTGTTTTTTTTCCAGAAGCCATTCTTTCGCCTTCTTCCTTTTCCTTGTTGCCTAGAAGCCTCACAATGAGGCGGTTTCCACATTCCTTTCATTTTGCTGAAAGAGAAGGCTGGATCAACGTCGGTTCCACATCATTTCCTGTCTGAATTGTGACATTGATTCAGATCCACTTGCCCCTAATTGCTGGATAGGCAAGGCTAATCCCATGTTGGCTAGATGGACTTCTTAAACCTAAACCAAATGGTGTGCCAGAGTGGAAACGTTTATGAAGTTCTGGGATAGACAAATCAGTTTGAAACCATTTTGCTACTGAAAACAGTATAGTCCAGAAAGGTTTTCAAATAGCCTGGAGAATAACTCAGTGAAGACTACTGAAAATCGCCTCAAAGCTGTCCTGAAGCTCTTGGAGAATAAATGAGAAAAAGCATGTATTTCTTATATAAAATGAAAGTGAAGCAGCCATCTTTGCTTAATACAGCAATGATACGCCACAAAATATATCTGGCTTACCCAAACTGTAATGTCCTAAGAACCTCTCCACGTTGCTCCTTTTCCTTCTGTAGTGCTATCTTCTTTTCAATATTTGCCAAAGTAGGGAAATTTCTAGAGCAACAAAACACAAAGACTAATGGCTGAATGTCCAGTAGCAACACAGTATCCTACAGACCTTCTCGTATTCATCCTCACAGCCAGTCAGAATATTCCTCTGAAGGATATCAAGCAGCAGAGTACAGGTTGTGTTGTTGAAGGTTTTCATGGCCGGAATCACTAGGTTGTTGAGAGTTTTCTGGGCTGTATGGTCATGTTCCAGAAACATTATCTCCTGAGGATGCTTACCATAGGTGTGGGCAAAATGTCAGGAGAGAATGCTTCTGGAACATGGCCATACCACCCGGAAAACTCACAACAACCCAGAATACACGTATCCAATATGAAGCTGGAAAGATCCTGCCATTGCTTTCAGCACTAGAAACTGGTGGCAATGTTCATCCCCTAAGAGCTTGCACCCACATATTCTTCAATGTGGCAAATAGACTAGAAGCAACCTGGAACCACTTCCTCTGCAGTCACTACTGAACTCTTAACTGTGGGCTAAGTAATCACTCATTAGTCGCTCATTGAACATTCTATGACAGTGTAGCCTCATATAATCCAGTTCAATGCAATTAAACTTCAACCTCTATAAACGGTTCTGGCCCAGCTTACTTATCCGAACGCATCTCCCACTACGTCCCACCTTGCAGTTTAAGATCATCCGGGGAGACCATGCTCTCGCTCCCACCAGTGTCACAAATACGTCTGGCAGGGATGAGAGACAGGGCCTTCTCGGTTGTAGCCCCCCGCCTGTGGAACTCGCTTCCCTCCTGTCTTTTAGGAAGATATTGAAGTTGTGGTTCTGGGACCAGGGTTTGTACAGCAGGCATAAATAGCGCTTTGGATATGGAATTTGACTGGAATGGAGATATGGCGGTTAATACTGTTTTATTGTTTCAATTAATGTTCTATTTATTGTTTAATTGTTGTTATATTGCTTTGTTATATTTAATGGCATCAAATTGTGCCAAATGTAAGCCGTCCTGAGTCCCCCTTCAGGGGTTGAGAAGGACAGGGTATAAATGCTGGAAATAAATAAATAAACCTGAAACTGCATACGACAGCTGTGTAATGAATGAGCAAGTTTTACAACTAACAAAGAGCAAAGCATACCAGATGGCATCTACACTGAAACTCACCATATGACTGGTAAAGTTGTAGTTTCTCAGCCTAAGAGGAAGGTAACAACCAACCTCCTCTGAATAAATATGATCATCATAATCATGTATTTATATAGTGTCATCATTGTCCATGACACTTTACAAGTAAAAGAAAACAAGCCAGTTCCCTGCCTTCAAGCTTAGAGCCTAATCAAGACATGGCACTCAAAGGACAAAGGGATGGCTGTGTGGGAGTGGATTAAGTTTAGTAAATATTGCCTTTTCTTCTCTCCTTCTAAGGCCAAGGCAGCAGCTATTAGGATGGAATAAAGAGACATTCACCTGCTTCTGGGCCTAGGCACGACAGAGCCTTGCCTGCTTCTCTCTCTCTCTCTCTCTCTCTCTCTCCTCAAGGCCAGGGCAGTGGCAACTGAGAGAGCAGACGGGCCTTTCTTTGACATGATTGCAAAAACACAGAATGAAACTGAAAGCACAGAATGACCATCTACTCACTTTCTTCTTTCCTCCCTCCATTTTGCAATTTCCTCTGGAGTGTCCAATTTGATTCTTTTGGCACCAGGAGCATGCATCTAAAGGGGAAAAAATAGGTGGAAAAAGATGTTTAAAAAAGCAGCTTTAAGCATTCCACATACTTCTGGCCTACAACATTCATAACCTCTAGTCAATGGTAAGGGCTTCTGGGAGCTGCAGGCAAAAAAATTACACTGGAAAAAAATATTCCGATAAAAATTAAATATAACACAAAATCTCTCAGGATAGCATACATATTTCAAGCGAGACACAATGAAACTTCATTTCGGGTAAGAATCTATTCGGTTCCTGCACAGACAAATTTAAGAGCTGTGCATGCATTATACTAAGTCAATGTGTTATTCAAATAACCTGGTCTTAAACAGTATAAAGTTAATCAGCACTATTTTATCTAGAACCACAAATGCACCGGCAGCTGGTATAAAAGTGGCGTTCTGTGTTTTAACCTTAAAGGTCAAGTTATTCCAGGCTAATATTTACCAAATGGAGACTTATCTTTTCTGCTTGGTTTTCATTGCTATGGTTATTTAAATGTACTGAATTATTTCAGGTACTGTATTTTCTATTTTATTGTGATGTAATTATAGCCCCTGAAGTGCTGTAAAGACGCCACCTCGAAGGACAGTACAGAAGTATTTTAAATTCTACACACACACATATATTATATCAAAACTCTGCTTCCTAGTAAATCAGTTTAACTAACCAGGTAGTGAAGCTTTTAGTAAACGGAACATCAGACCCCCCCCCCCAACTTTACCACACATTAAAATGTCACATAGAAGAAGGGTAAGAAAAGAAATTGAACCAAAGAAGTACTACAGTTCAGTGATTTGAAGCTGAACTGGGAAATACATACAGTTTTCAAATGGATCTGAATCAGTTTTTCGTGTGCACTGAAATTGCAGCCATCCTCTGTACACTGAAAGGAAAAAGGAGACCCCTTTAAAAAGTGAATTATGTTGACTAGTACAATTGTTTAAAGACTGGTCAGGAAAACAGGTTGCAATTGCTTTTATGCTTCCTTTCCTTGTGAGATCCTGTTCTCTCTGCCTCCGTTTTTCCCTCTTCTGCTGGCTGCACTTCCTCAAACATTGATGCCGCTGGCCAGTGCCCTGTCAGTTCACAGTGGATATGCATCAGCCATCCAAGGCTAGATCTCCATGTCCATTTCTACACTACCATTTCAAACTGCCTTATTTAACAGTACAGATCCAGCCAAGTCAGTTAGAGGCCTGGCCTGATAAGGAGTTTGGTGACAAGAAGTGATGGGTTCTTCTTCACTGGACGTTTTCTTAAACAGAGATGGACATCTGTCAGAGG
The DNA here is from genome assembly GCF_037176765.1 of Anolis sagrei. Lineage (NCBI taxonomy): Eukaryota > Metazoa > Chordata > Lepidosauria > Squamata > Anolidae > Anolis > Anolis sagrei. The sequence goes on along the minus strand of NC_090023.1, from coordinate 144,343,297 downwards.
AAATTTAGCTGCACATTTCCTATACTGACAGAAAATATAAAAAGGACCCTAAAGTTCTACAAAACCAAGCAAAACACCATTCTGGATTCTGGCAACTTTACATTAAGCTGAACACCATTGAAGTATATTTCTGTTGTAGCTCAGCAGCAGTCACAGCAGCCAGGGGCTGATGGGTTCATTGATGACTTAAGAGTCTGGCAGGATTGTGGGCTTCCCTGGGATTTATTCTGATACAGGCCAAAAAAGTGAAAACATTTCAGATAGGGATGATGGCACAGATGCAGAGCCTGAGAATGTAATTGCCTCTGAATCTCAAGGCCAGTCACAGGAGTTGGATTCATCCTCCCTAGATAAGGAGTCTAGCAAAGATGAATTGATGAGAAACTCTCATAGGAAAGCACCCGGTGAGACTGACCTTGCACGCTTGCAAATTAGAGCAGATATCCAGCTTTGAAGATCAACATGGCTTTGTGGGAAATAGAAATTCCAGGGCAGACGTAATGCTTCCATGACTGTTTATTAGTGTGCATTCTGACTTCAGTTTAGGCAATGTGGCTTTCAAGTACAGCTAGGCCTGAGTTCTATGGTTCTTGGTTCAAGTCTTGGTTTTTGGATTCAAGTATCTTGGGAGTTTCCCATGTCCTTGTTTTGTATGCTTGTTCATGTTTTGCTTATGGACTTAAGCTGCCTTTGCCTTTTGGGACAATCTTTGGACTATATTGCTTTGGATTTATAAGAAACAATGGATAGCTGACTTTTTGGATTTTAAATCTTATTTCTTTATTCCTGCTTTTTCACCATGGTGTGTTTCTGCAATAAACTGTTTGTTTCTACTCTGGACTCTCATTTTGTGATGCTATGGTCATAGATGGCTTCAGGCCTGCGATGTGACAATTTCACCAGGACATTTTATGACATTGTGTAGGTTCAAATCCATCAGGTAATCCCATTACCCTTTTCTTGAGAAATAGACATTCTGCTAATAAGAGAGAACAACACATATTCTTTCCTTTCCTTTAAGATATACAGTTTTAAATAGATTGGCTCAGACCAGAAAATATTACCTTAATCCACAAAAGTATCCCTTGGTACATACAGCTAAAATGTTCTATCAAAGGACAATAACAATCAAATCATTGGATGAAAATATCAAAATCTGATGTTTTCAGATTCCCATCAGTCAGCACAACTGAAGGTTGAGTGATTGGGTTTGCATTCCAAAATATTTGAAGGGAATCAAGTCAAGACGACAGTTTTATCCTATTGCTCAAATAAAACATATTTTACTACTAAATATCAGAAATGCATAAGACAATTCCAGCAATCGTGCATCAGTTTTCTACTGTCAATATTCATTTTTTCTGTGGTCTAACTTCCACATGATAGTAGGAACACTTCAGTTTATGGAAGCAGCTAAACTAGCAGCCATTGAAGTGTTTCTAGGATATCAAGAAATGTTTCCTCCTCATGAGAAAAATAAAGATGACATGCAAAAGGAAAAAGCTAGAGAATTTCTCAATAAAGAATTGGCTAAACAGGATATGGGTGATAGGCCTATCTGGAAAGTTAACCTATAAAGCCATTTGTTAGCTTATATATATTTATTAGATGCAAAAGCAATGGCAAATTTAAATTACCAGCCGGTCTGAGTCCTTCTATGGAGATAGAGAAGATCGGGATATAAAAGTTTTAAATAAATAAAATAAATAAATAAATACCAAATATCCAAGATAGAATGTGGATGAAGAATTAGAAAAACATATTACAATAATCATATGTAAAGGATGAAATTAGAATAAGTCGAAGTAACAGAATTGAGAGCTGCATTTTTATAATGTTATGTGAGTAATGGAAGAGATGGGGGATATAAAATTTGGAACAGATGATGTGACAAGACTATTGTATTATGTTTTAAGTGTTTTGATTAAAAATACAATTTAAAAAGAGATGGCAGGAAATGAATGAGAACATATAATTGGTATGACTTACACCTAAGACATTCTGCCACTGAATGCAACTAAATCTGAAAATCTTAAAAGTTATCTTCCATTTATATTTTAAGCTAATAGAACAGCATGATGGAGGCGTGCTTTATTCATTACAACACTCAATACTGCAACTACAAAAAAATTCTCTTCCATTAAAACATACCTTCATGTGCTGAGAGACATGTTCTTCATATTTCTCTTTATTTTTAAAACCACGATCACATGAATCACAGTAATGAGAAAAAACAGGTTCTTTTCTCTTCTTGTTCTGCAAACAGAGAAGGCTGATATTAGCTAAGATGACTTACATTGACATTATTCTGAGTATCAATATAATTCTTCCAGGAATTATCCCCTATTGTACCAGATCTACCACTAGTTCTGCCATAGTCAGACATTTTGCAAAGCAAATGAAAAAACAGTATTTAACCTTTAAAAAGCTGTATTCATATATTGCAATACACCATGGTTTTATCATAGGACAAGCCACTGCAGCCTTAAAGCCGAATGTGATCCTCAATCCAATTTCAAAAGTTCCTTACAAGCTATTAATTGCGACTTATAACAGAATGATCTGACCATCCTGTAGTAAACCAATAGGTAGGGAGGAACAGAATAAAAGGAGTGGCAGAATATGTGATAGAAAGAGAATGACTAGAGGGGTGGTCCTGTTCAGAATTGCTACTCAACTATTGTTCCTGAGAAAATGAGACCTTTTCTGTGTCTCATTTATAACCACAGAAATGAGCAGCACCATCCTTTGGAGTGAAGTGCTTCACATTTATTCTCCAGTAGATCAATTCTCTAATGAAACTGGAATGTTTTGCTGAAGTTCGTGATTAACCACAACTTATGATTTCACCCAAACCAGACAAAATGTGGTTCATCTTAAATAAGATTTGTTTGAAACACAAGAACTTAGAATGCATGGGTTATGAGGCTGGTTTGCTTTAAGTGAACCACCAGTAAAATTAATGACACATTGTACAGATGAAATGGCATGCTGCCATGAAACTGAAATTGAATGCTTCTGACCTTTCTGCATCCATGTGAAATAGGAATGTAGGGGAGGTACACAAGGAAATTGCTTTTGTGTTGTCCAAATATGACTTCACCACTTATTCTTATATTACAGAAACACAACTCAATTTGAAAGTAAATCAGCCCAAGAACCGACAAAGTCTCATTCAATTTTTAACCCATTTGTGTGTGCTATATATATGAGTGACTGCAATGCAGAGTTTGCAAATGGGGAATAATTTAAATAAATAGGCATGAAATATTAGACAGCTTCATAATGCATGTTTACAAACAGGTGTGTTTAACAATTTTAAAATATTTATTGCTCCACCCAATGACAGTCCACATCAGAAGTAGGCAGACCAACTCTATTTTTACTAGAACTAGATCAAACAAAGGATACAGATGACATATACCTAAATCTAGCCACTAGTCCCAAGCATAATTGACACTACAGTGTCCAAGAATCCCCTCCTTATGAGCAAATCACCACGTTTGTGATGACAGAGGAGGAAAGGACTGTGAAGTGTCCTGCACCAAGAAGAACCTGGTTACTTTTTTAACAGGATCTGCAAAAACCCATTCTCGAATAAAAGTTTGAAACTTTGTATCCATCTCAGGAGATGCTTCCCTTTATGATGATGACCCTATTGACATGTCACTTTGCTGCATGAATATGAAGTTGTGAGTAAACTGGCATAGGAACTATTCTTTCAATGCATGTGTGTTTTTAGCCACACAATTTAACTTATTTTAAATGTCAAAGATTTAAGATTAAAAGGCTCAAAGTTTTTTTCCTAATGAAGAGAAGAGCTGCTAAGAACAGTAGGAAACATCAAAAAGGGGGGGGGGTAAGAAACAGTGTTATCCTTTTGAGATAAAAACTAGATCACTGGACAGATACTTTGGGAACATTTTGTATGAGACTGAGTACTGTAAATACATTTGATAGAGAGAAAGTGAAGCAAAGAGCAACCTCTGGTGGTTGAATATAATTACTGCATGTGGGGTTTATTTTGTGTTTTAGATATTTTAAAATTTCTATTCTTGCTGAATGTATGTGATTATAATGAAGCAAAGAGTATGTCCTAAGGCAAAAAACCCTTGAAGAAGAGACTCTGCTGAATCACCAACAAAAAGAGTAAACATACTACCTCCTCACTACCTCTGAGGATGCTTGCCATAGATGTAGGCGAAACGTCAGGAGATAAAGCCTTTAGAACATGACCATATAGCCTGAAAAAATCTACACCAACCCAGTGATTCCGGCCATGAAAGCCTTCGACAATACAGAGTAAACATAGCTCAGATTATGGATGACATTAAATGTACGAGACTATAATACCTGACCAAATCTCTCAAATGGATGAAGATTTAAAGATACATTTTAAAAGAGAATTGAAGTATGGGATGAAAGAAATGAAACAACATTTTGTGCAGATGACTGCAAAACAGAAGCAGATAAAAATTCATAATTTGGAAGAAAAATTCAGAAAATTGAGCAAGAGAATGAACAGCATCTGGATGGAATTAAGATAATGTGAAAACCCTGTACGCATCAATGCTGTTTCAGTGCAATCTGTGAGCTGCCTTTTTGTTCCACTTTGGAAAAGGTACTATATAATAACAAAATAAAGAAATGCAAAAAGACATTTGAACAAAGATTATTTCAATTTTGGCTAGATAAGTAGGGAACTGGTGGCAGAACTGGGTCAAGTGTATAGAACTCCTTATTGTAGAGCAAATTAAAAAAAACTTAACAGAAGATGTGGCTGTGTATGTCAGACATCCTCAAATTGCGGCCCTCCAGCTGTTTGGGTCTTCAACTCCCAGAATTCCTGACAATTGAACAAGCTCGTTAGGGCTTCTGGAAGATGGGGGCCCAAACAGCTGGAGGGTCACAGTTTGAGGATGCCTGGTGTATGTCCTCCAAAAACAAGGGAGATATGCCTATAGCAACATTTTGAAATAAAAGAAAGGTGGGAGGAAAGCAGATTTTTAGATGCCGAGAAAACATTTGATAATTTAAACTGAGGCTTTCTGTTCAAAATTTTAGAAAATATGAGATTTAGAGATAGCTGTACTAAATATCTATTATAATAACAAATACGAATAGCATGCTAATGAAAGACAATTATGTAAAAACATGGAATGATAGAAAGGTTTGTCTACAAAGATGGAGAAAAGTAAATTATCACTGTTGTGGTGAATACTGTCATAAAATAAATATCTTGCTGAGTCTTTAGTTCTTGTTTCAAACAATATTGATTTTGTGTAATGATGCCTGATTTAAAAAATGGCAGAGAGATTTGCTGAAATTTATGTGTCAAGGGAAAAAATGAAGAGTGAAATATAAAACACTACAAGATGCAAAATAAGGGGAGATTGCAGAGATTTGACTATTTTTGCTACTTGTTATTTGGTGAGTTCGAAGAATGGAAGTTGGATCTGGAGGGTGTGTTCCAAGATTAGGATGCAATGACCTATCAAGATTTTAAGAATTTGGTCAAGAAAAAATATCAAGTTGACGAAAACATCTAAGTTTCAGTGGTATTCTTGCAGACAAATATTTGAAAGATCCAAAATCAATAAAACCTATATGATATTGAATTTAAGAAATCATAAATGAAGACAACACTGTTGCATACTGCTGACTGGTAAAATGTATAAACTGTTAAAATTAGATATAAAAGAACAGTAAGTCAAGTATTGTTTCATTAGGTAGACATGAAATTTTGGATACAGTATAACATACAATTGGAAAAATTGTTAAGAAGAAATTAAATTTAAACTTTGGAATGATTTGGGAAAAAACCACGGTATCCCATTGGTATTTAACACTAAAAAAAGCTAAGATTTTTCTAAATGACATCAATGCAGCTTTCATAAAATCATGGAGTTGGATGAGACCTTGTGGGCCATCCAATCCAACCCCCTGCCAAGAAGCAGGAAAATTGCATTCCAGGCACCCCTGACAGATGGCCATCTAGCATCTGTTTAAAAGCCTCCAAAGGAACCTCCACCACACTCCATGGCAGAGAGTTCCAGTGCTGAACAACTCTCCCTGTTAGGAAGTTCTTCCTAATGGTCAGGTGGAATCTCCTTCCTTGTAATTTGAAGTTTTTTATGCTTCTGTGAACTTAAATGTTTTAAAAGTTATCACTAACAGACTGGATGAAAGCAAGCAAATACAGGCAAGACAGGGGTGCTACTGGTCTGGTTTAAGACAGATCAGGCAATAGGGGAGTCATCCTGTGCTGGGTGGCATTGCACTTCTCCGGAATGACAGTTTGAGTGTATTTCTGGATTCAGCCCTGAGTCTAGAGTCTCAAATTATTGATGTGGCCACAAGTGCGTATATCAGCTGCACCTGTCTCACAGAATGTCAGATCTGGAAAAAGCAACACGCACTTTAGTTACATTCAAAATACTGTAATGTACTCTATTTGTGACTGCCTTTGAAAAGTGTTCAGAAACTTTAGCTGGCCCTAAAACTGCAGCCAGATTAATAAATGGGGCTGGGTCAAAGGAAGTATTCCTTGTTGTAAATCTTGGTTGGCTGTTTCTGGACACTATTCAAAGTAATGATTATAAAATATAAATTACACAGCTCAATTCCGGGTAAGGGATCTTATCCCATAAAAATATATTCTCCCTTTATTAATATCTTCACAGGCATACCTGGTGGAAACATAGGAGAGGGTGAGGATATCTACTTCTTTACTGCTGACAAAGCAAAACTTTTTTATTCCAATGTATTTTAGAAATTGAGCAAAAGGGCTTTTGAGTGTGCGCTCTTTCAATAATGGATTTGTTTTAGGAGGGTTTAACTGTACACATACTTAATTTGCACTTCAACAGTAGCTATTTGCATGTTTTAAAATTAATTTTTGAGTATTTGTTACCATATCGTCTTCAATTTCTGTAAGATGGCTGACTCATTTAGGGGAAAAGAAGGGCTTTAAATGAATAATTTGTAATCCCTAGAAGCAGTATCCCAAACACTATGAATGAAAGCTGTCAAATACGATCATTGACTGATGACTAAATACCTTCCGTTTATACTTCCTGCCTTGACCTGGTCCAGAATGGTGAAATCCGGATTGTCGCTCCTGCCACTGTCCATCAAAATGGCAATTTCTCCCTTCAATTAAAAAAAAAACAGTTTTTGGAATGTAATAAATTGATTTTATTTCAATTTTATTTCAAAAAGAAACATACTCTAAACTGGCTTTGACGATAAATATCAATTTTTCATAAAGAACAAAAACAAACACTGCTAATCTCTTTTTTACAACTATAAATTATATCAGACTGAGACAGGAAAAAGAGCCATTTTTCATATAGTTTCCCTCCTTGAACATTTAGTATTGTCATTATAAGAACTACAAATTCAGTTATAAAAACTGACACTTAAAGCTGCAGCTAGTCCAAAGATCTGCGGCAAGGTTGCTCACTGGAGCACAGTACAGGGAGCGATCAACCTCCTTGCTACAGCAGCTCCATTGGTTACCAGTCTGCTACCTGGCACAATTCAAGTGCTGGTTTTAACCATTAAAGCCCTAAATGGTTCAGGCCCAGTCTATCTATCCGACCGCATCCCCTGATATGAGCCTGCCCGTGCTTTATGATCTGCCCAAGAGACCCTGCTCTCGGTCCTACCCCTGTCTCAGGTGTGGTTGGTGGGTAGAAGGGAGAGTGCCTTTTCAGCGGTGGTTCCTCGGCTCTGGAATTCCGCTTCAAAGACATCAGAATGGCTCCCTCCCTGCTATCCTTCAGAAAACGAATAAAAAGCCTCTGTCTGGAAGGAAGCTTTTGGGGAAGACAATGGATACTTACTTAGGTGATTCCTTATTGTCCGAGTAAGATTGTCTTCTAAGTTCGGTGTCCTGACAGTGGGTCCGTAGGTGACTGTGGAACCCTATTCTTGATCTGCATCTTTTCCCGCAGTGAGGGCATCTGTTTCCAGGTGGGTGGCAGTCCCAGTTGAGGTTGGCTTGAGGCGCCTTCCTCTTGGCACGTTTTTTTCACCCTCCATTTGTGCCTCTTCAAATTCTGCAACACTGCTGATCACAGCTGACCTCCAACTGGAGTGCTCAAGGGCCAGGGCTTTCCAGTTCTATGTATCTATGCCACAGTTTTTAAGGTTGGCTTTGAGCCCATCTTTAAATCTCTTTTCCTGTCCTCCAACATTCTATTTTCCGTTCTTTAGTTTGGAGTAGAGTAACTGCTTTGGGAGACGATGGTCAGACATTTGGACAACGTAGCTGGTCCAGCAAAGTTGATGGCGGAGGAACATCGCTTCAATGCTGGTGGTCTTTGCTTCTTCCAGCACGCTGACATTTGTCCACTTGTCTTCCCAAGAGATTTGCAGGATTGTTTGGTTGCAACACTGATGGAATCTTTCCAGGAGTTGCATGCGACATCTGTAGACAGTCCACGTTTCGCAGGCATAGAGCAGGGTTGGGAGGACAACAGCTTTATAAATAAGCACCTTGGTATCCCTATGGATGTCCCGGTCCTCAAACACTCTCTGCTTCATTTGGAAAAATGCTGCACTCGCAGAGCTCAGGCAGTGTTGAATTTCAGTGTCAATGTTGACTTTTGTGGAGAGGTGGCTGCAAAGGTAGTGGAAATGGTCAACATTTTCTAATGTTACACCATTAAGCTATATTTCTGGCACTGGAGAGGGATTGGCTGATGACTGCTGGAAGAGCACTTTGATTTTTTCGATGTTTAATGACAGGCTGAGCTTCTCATATGCTTCTGCAAAGGTGTTTAGAGTGGCTTGTAGGTCTTCTTCTGAATGCGCAGAGACAACGTTGTCATCAGCATATTGGAGTTCTATAACAGATGTTGTTGTGACCTTGGTTTTGGCTTTTGGTCTGCTGAGGTTAAATAGCTTGCCATCTGTCTGATAGATGATTTCCAATCTGGTGGGAAGCTTCCCATCAACAAGATGAAGCATCATAGCGATGAAGATAGAAAATAAGTTGGGGCAATAACACATCCCTGTTTGACACCTGATTCCATCTTAAATGGGTAACCTGTGAAATGGCTATTGGATTTGACCATGGCAATAAGAAGGAATTGGCTTTTAATATCACTGATTTTAATATCATTTGCTACTTTTTATCATGTTTATTATGTGGTGTCGTTTTAATTTTTATGTTCTCCTAATTGTATGCATTTGGTATTAGTATTATATTTGAAGGGCATTAAATGGCTCTGAGTATTAACTGCTCTGAGTCCCTCAGCGAGAGAGAGAGGGAAGGTGGGGTATAAAACAAAGCAAATAAGTAAATAAATCAAAATAAAACGATGCGGCAGTTCAACTGCAGTCATTTTGGAGCATTTTTGAGGATTACCTAGGAAAGAATCCCACTAGAGCATTGCAGCACACCCAAATACTTGGGAGTTACCCTGGACTGTGCTTTGACCTACAAGAAGCACTGCCTGAATATCAAGCAAAAAGTGGGCGCTAAAAACAATATCATATGAAAGCTGACTGGCACAACCTGGGGATCACAACCAGACACAGTGAAGACATCTGCCCTTGCACTATGCTACTCTGCTGCTGAGTATGCATGCCCAGTGTGGAACACATCTCACCACACTAAAACAGTAGATGTGGCTCTTAATGAAACATGCCACATCATCACGGGGTGTCTGCGCCCCACACCACTGGAGAAATTGCACTGTTTAGCCCAGGGGTCCTCAAACTTTTTAAAGAGAGGGCCAGGTCACAGTCTCTCAAACTGTTGGAGGGCTGGATTATAATTTGAAAAAAAAACATGAAGGAATTCCTATGCACACTGCACATATCTTATTTCTAATGCAAAAACACTTAAAAACAATACAATAATTAAAATGATGAACAATTTCAACAAATATAAAATTATTAGTATTTCAATGGGAAGAGTGGGCCTACTTTTGGCTGATGAGATAGGATTGTTGTTGTTGTTGTGTGCTTTCAAGTAATTTCAGACTTAGGTTGACCCTGAGCGAGGGCCAGGTAAATGACCTTGGAGAGCCGCATCCGGCCCCCGGACCATAGTTTCAGGACCCCTGGTTTAGCCGGTATTGCACCACCTGACATCCGCTGGGAAGTAGCAGCCAATAGTGAAAGGACCAAGGCAGAGACATCTCCAGTTCATCCCGTTTGGGTATCAGCCAGCACATCAACGCCTTAAATCAAGAAATAGTTTTCTAAGATCTACAGAGACACTCGCTGGAACACCTCAGCAAGCGAGAGTCCAAAAGTGGCAGGCTCAATCCCAGAACCTCAATCAGTGGTTGATACCAAATGAGAAACTCCCCCCTGGGCACAGAGAAAACTGGGCGACTTGGAAGGCGCTGAACAGACTGCGCTCTGGCACCACGAGATGCAGAGCCAACCTCAAGAAATGGGGCTACAAAGTGGAATCCACGAATGTGGAGAAGAGCAAACCACAGACCACCTGCTGCAATGCACCCTGAGCCCTGTCACATGCACGATGGAGGACCTTCTTGCGGCAACACCAGAGGCACTCCAAGTGGCCAGATACTGGTCAAAGGACATTTAATCAACTACCAAGTTTGCAAACTTTGTGTTTTGTTTGTTTGTCTGTTAAAAAATGCAATGCAGCTGTTTGGCTTGCTCCTGACACGATAGATAAGCGTCCACTCCGTGCGACAAGGGAGAACGGGCCCAAGGGAAGGCTCGGGGTCCTACCTGAGGGCCGCGCCGGGGAAGGAGAAGGGGAGGCGGAGGGCGGCCGAGGCCAGGCCCATGGCGAAGGCGGAGGAGGGGGCGGCGCCCAGGGCCCCCGGGAGCCCCAGTCCGGGAAGGGCGGCGGAGGCGGGAAGGGCGGCGGGCACCACATCGCGAGGACCGTCGCTTCTTCCACGTGCGCGCTCTCCCTTCGTCTCCGCCCCCAACACACGTCCCTCACAGCCGCCGACCAATAGATGCACTTAGTCCCTAGCGGAAGGCGATGCCTAGCTTCGGTGACATTTTTACTCGGCGCCGGAAGCCAGGAGAGGAAAATTCCTGAGGCGGAAGTCAGCCCGTCGGCCCCTTCCGGCTCGCTCTGTTTTGCCCCCCTCCCCTCCCCGCGTGCCATGGCGTCGCGAGACCTGATCGGGCCGGCGCTTCCCCCGCATTTGGCCTCCTCCGCCGCCGAAGCCGACCCCGACGGAGACCCCGGGCAAGGTCAGGCCCAGAGGGAGAGAGGGAGAAGGAGGACACTTTGGGTCCTTCCCCACAGCACTTGCCGGATTATTCAATGGTCAGGACTTCTAGGAGTGGGAGGCCCAAGCAACGGGAAGGCCGCAGTTGGAGGCCTGGTGTAGAGGCACTCTTTTGACACCTGCATTTCTCTGTCTCCCAGAAAAGGCCCTTCCACACAGCCCTCTCTCCCAGAATATCAAGGCAGGAAATCCCTCTCAGATAACATTGTTTGAGTGTGGCAGATAACCCAGTTCAAAGCAGATATTGTGGGATTCTCTGCTTTGATATTCTGGGTTATATGGCTGTGTGGAAGGGCCCTATGTCATCCTGAATAAGTCATTATTGAAACCCTATTGGATTTAATAGTTTCTAATATGGAGTGTTTTAATTTTTTTCTCCAATTAAATCCTTTGCATGCAAATGTATTATACTGAATTCAGTGGAACTTACTTGCAGCTAAGGAGCCCCCGGTTGTACAGTGGGTTAAAGCCCCGTGCCGATAGGACTGAAGACCAACAGGTCGCAGGTTCAAATCCGGGGAGAGGCGGATGAGCTCCCTCTATCAGCTCTAGCTCCTCATGCGGGGACATAAAAGAAGCCTCCCACAAGGATGATAAAACATCAAATCATCTGGGCCTCCCCTAGGCAACGTCCTTGCAGGCAGCCAATTCTCTCACAACAAGAGTGGTCGCTCCTGACATGACAAAAAACAAAACAAAACTTGCAGCTATTAAGTCATATGATCTGCTCATGACATGCATGTTTCTCAAACTCATGGCCCTTCTACACAGCCACATAACCCAGAATATCAAGGCAGAATAACCCATAATATCTGTTTCCAATTGGGTTATGGGTTATGACCCAGTTCAAAGCAGATATTGTGGAATTTTATTCAGTTGTGTGGAAGGAGACTCAGTGGAATTCATTCCTGATAAATTAATGTTCAAAACTGGGCTACAAAACAACACAAGGAGCCCTTCCACACAGTCCTCTCCCAGAATATCAAGGCAGAGAATCCCACAGTATCTTCTTTGAACTGGGTTATCTGAGCCCACACTCAAGCAATGTTATCTGAGAGGGATTTCCTGCCTTAATATTCTGGGATAGAGGGCTGTGTGGAAGGGCCTTTTCTGGGATACACAGAAATGCAGGCGTCAAAAGAGTGCCTCTACACCAGGCCTCCAGCTTCCCGTTGCTTGGACCTCCCACTCCTAGAAGTCCTGACCATTGAATTATCTGGCAAGTGCTTCTGGGAGTTGGAGGCCTAAACAGCTTTGAGGTGGCCTCCTCTTCACTGTTGAATGAATGCAGTTTGACATCCCTTGAACTACTATGGCTCAATGCTATGGGATCTCCATGGAGCTGTAGTTTGAGGAGCCCTCTTTGGCAGGGAAAGCTGAGGGGCCTTGTGAAAAAAGGAGACCAACAGCAATCAGCCATGCTCCATGACAAAGCGGTGTTGTCTTGAGGATATGACAGATGACAGTTGGTGGCTAATAAAACTTTAGGTAAAAGCATGATAGCTGGGACCCAACGGTATGCTACTTGCGCAAGGCAGTTCAGAATAGAGTAACGGAAGATGAGCCCATCGCGGCTCAGAAAGGGGGGGGCAGAAAGGGGGGGCAATAAACAGGGAACCATTGTGGTTAAGGCAAGTGAATGAATGTTAGAGTTTTTTACTGTTAAATGCTAAACCACAGATTACTAAAATGGTAAATGGGATAGAAATGTTTCCTCTACCCCTTTCTGGTGAACAATGGGCTATCTCACACAAGTGCTCACCTCATTAATTCAGACCCGTGTTACGCAACCAGTGTAGCCAGCGTTGGGTCCCAGCTATCATACTTTTACCAAACTTTCTCACCAGGAAAATCAGAACCACACTCTAATACAGACACTGGCAAACTTTGGCTCTCCAGATGTTTTGGACTTCAACTTCAATAATTCCAAAGAGCCAGTAGGCTGTTAGGAATTGTGGGAGTTTGGAGAGCCAAAGTTTGCCCATGTCTGCTCTAATAGCACAACCTTACATTCCTGGGCCCAGGACCTGAGGTTATTGGTACTGATGTGTTGTTGTTCAATTTGATGGGTTCCGATCTCTTTACCCATTGAAAGGAAGGCTACCTGACTCCCGATACACTGTAAATTCTCCCTTTGATCTAAAAATTTTGAAGGAGATGCCAGACAGATAAATTGCAGCTGTTCCAAATTGAAACCCATGGGCACATTTTGCTTTAGATTCCTGATTACAAGAGCAGACTTAGGACCCTTCTACACAGCCATATAATCCAGACATATCAAGGCAGAAAATCCCACAATAATCAACTTTGAACTGGGTTATCTGTGGGCCCTTCCACACAGCCCTATATCCCAGAATATCAAGGCAGAAAATCCCACATTATCAGAGTATGGACTTAGATAACCCAGTCCAAAGCAGATATTGTGGGTTTTTCTGCCTTGATATTCTGGGTTATATGACTGTGTGGAAGGGTCCTGAGTCCACATTGCCATATATTCCAGTTAAAAATATAATAATAAAATGTAGGGTTTTATTCCGCTGCATGGAAGGGATCTTATAGTTCCTGATCCAGATCTTTCAGAGCTTTGCTCACATACCGCAGATGACATCATGTATGCTTGGGTTTGAACACATAAATGAGAGCAGGCAATTGACTGTTTATAAGTAGGCCTTGCCAGTCACCATGTTCCTAAAACTGACATCCTAGGTATTTGCTGGTGATAAAATGTTTTGAATGATAAGGGTGTCATCCTGGATTGTTGACTGGCATTTTCAACAATCTCCTTGGATTTGGTGGCAGGCAAAAGCAATGACTGGAGTCTTGGAAGGACTGTATCATTAATCCAGACTGATACCACTTTTAATTGTCATGGCTCAATCCTACAAGAGTTGTAGTTGGGTGAATCTCCAAGCACTCTTGGACAGAAAAGGTTGGTAAACTCTTATAAAACTACAGTTTCCGTGATTTTATAACATGGAGCTGAAGCAGTTCAAATGGTGTCAAACTGCATTAATTTTATAGTGCTGATGCACCACCAGTGCTTATTTCTATAAAAGCTGTGTTGGGCAATTGTAACAAATATGCATCTTTTAGAACCACTGAATTTCTGGGTCTGGCCTTATCCTGTTGTTCAAAGGACAAAGATGATATTTGTGATATGTTTGTGTAGTGGCCAGTTGCTGATTGCTGTGAAATTTGCCTTGAAATCATTGGGTTTTTTCCAGTAGTTTTCTTCAGTATTATAGATGCATCAGTTTTTAAGCGCCAAGTTGTAGATTTGTATGTGCTTGCTAGTTATAGGTATACATCATATGGAATGCTTAAACTTCAGATAAAATTAAGACACCAACTACTTAAAATTCCAATAGTTATCCAGAGACAATATGCTGTACATGATAACGTTTCTCATCTTTATTTTTTTAAAGAGAAATACTTCATTGAGAAACACATCTGTACTAGGTTTTGCTTCATCGCTGATATAAATTAAGTTCATATTTAAAAATAATTCCTATTTTCTTGCTGTATCTTTTTGAAGTGATTTGTTGCTCACAGCTATTTTGAATGGTTACTATGTTTAAAATTCATTCTTAGTTCTCAAAAGTAGCAGTGATTCTCAACCTGTGGGTCCCCAGGTGTTTTGGCCTACAACTTCCAGAAATCCCAGTCAGTTTACCAGCTGTTAGGATTTCTGGGAGTTGGAGGTCAAAACATCTGGGGACCCACAGTTGAGAACCACTGGTCCAAACAGAAATAATACAAATTTATTTCCATGAAATGAGCAGTAACACAAAGTGTTGTTTAGCTGCAGGACCAGCATTACCTCCTGGTTACAAAAGTAACCCAGAAATACACAATTGTGATCAGGAGAGCAACCCCAGTTTTGTGCAAGGAGAAGAGGTTTCAAATTCAGAAGATGATGAAGATGCAAGTCCAACACCCAGGTCAGTTTGTTGGTGAAATATATGAAACTGTCTTATCAGACCATTAGTCAATCCAGCCAAAAGGTATCTAGTTGCAGTGACAGTCAGTCTCTAAGGTCTGATGCAATTTTTTTTTCTGGCATTTTCCACGCAAAGCCTGAAAAACCATTGTACCTCCGGGTGTTTTGGATTTCAATTCTCAGAATCTCCTACTCTTCATACTTTTCTGAACATATGAAGAGCAATAAAGCCTGACTGCTCACTGGAGGAAAGGATACTAGAGGCAAAGATGTAGTACTTTGGCCACATAATGAGAAGACAGGAAAGCTTGGGGAAGACAATGATGCTGGGGGAAATGGAAGGAAAAAGGAAGAGGGGCTGACCAAGGGCAAGATGGATGGATGTTATCCTTGGATGGATGTTATCCTTAAATGGATGTTATCCTTAAAATGACTGGCTTGACTTTGAAGGAGCTGGGGGTGGCCAAGGCCAAAAGGGAGCTCTGGCATGGGCCGGTCCATGATGTTATGAAGAGTCGGAAGTGACTGAACGAATAAGCAACAAATGAAGAGTAAAAGGTTATTCACCTAAACTGTACCATAATCACTTGTGGCAGAATATGATGGGCTTCTAAGGGTAGAGTCTTGGTGTGGGTCCATAAGAGACCTATTCTGGTTTTGCGTGGTCTTTCACAATGAGGACATAGGTTTCCAGATGGATGGTAGTCACGCCAAGGATTTGCGTGATGTGCTTTCCTCATGGCACATTTCTCCCTTTCATCCTCTATTTCTGCCTCTTCAAAATAGCTTTGATCTCTCTAGTTTCATACTGATGGTTACAAAATAATGAAAACACTGAATGCTTGCGTTTTTGATTTACACTATATGCAGGATGTAGTAATGAATAGCACAATATTTTTAGTAATGTTTTCTTGATTGTTTTCAGACCTAGGATCTACCATAACACAAACCTTTAATGTAGAGCTTGCTACTATTTCTTAAATACACACATATCTGTCTATTTTTTCTCTTTAGTGTGAGCAGATGCTCATGTACCTCTAATAGTTATGCAGAATACACTGTTTTGACAGATGTAACAGGTCTCCTGTACAATAAGCAAAATTCTACAGTTCCTACTTCTACATACTATTAAAGGTAAAGGAGCTTTGTTCTTGGTATCTGACCTCTGCTTGCCTATTTGTTTTACTTTTTAAAAAAGTAATTGCTAGCTGGCACATCTGGTGCACCAAGATGAAATATTGGATCTCTCCTGGATCCTAACATGTTGTGTGAAGGCCAATTTCCATGGCAAGAATGGAGAACTTTCAAGAGCAAACAGTCCCTTCTACCATTATTTCTCAAAAGGGAACAGAGATAAGAGATTATTTAAAGGCAGTTTTGATAAGAGACAAGAAATTGTTTAATTTCTGGGATACTGTTGCATGGAAGTGTGTTGTGCTTTGCTGGAGAGTTTTGTTTTGACATTTCTCCCTGTATAGAAATACATAGAACTGAGATGTGCTTTGACGTTTGATGGAGAAATGTTCACATTACTAAGAATTACACACCCCTTGAAAAGGATTTGCGATTGCTTTTGGTACAATGTGGAATGAAATTCAGGGCTAAACTGGGATGAGGATGCTGCCCAAGGTCACCCAACTTGAGCCAATTCCCCATTTCTTCAGTGGAAGGGTTGTTTTCCCAAGATTGCAAAGGAATGGGGAAGCTTTCTTTAAATTATCTTGAGCCTGTATGTAAAATAATACATGTAATTCTCTTCAAGTAATCTTTTGGCACACAATCATGTTTTTTTTTAATGTCAGTATGATATTGCCTTGTCCTTTTGTTCTTGAATGTGATTCAGACGAATGGTAATTGTTTTCCAACAAATTCATTATGTGCAGAGAAATTGGCATTTAAAAAAATTCTGAGTAAGGTTATGATTTTGCAAAAACCAGGAAAATGTATATAATTTTAAAGAATCACAGCCTGTAATGGTAAATGCATAGGGTATCCTTAGAGCCTGTTCATGATCTAAGAAAATTGGCCCTGGATGAGGATATTGGGGGCTGCCTGACAACAGATAGTGGCTTAT
Source organism: Anolis sagrei (assembly GCF_037176765.1). NCBI lineage: Eukaryota > Metazoa > Chordata > Lepidosauria > Squamata > Anolidae > Anolis > Anolis sagrei. Next base: position 144,326,043 of record NC_090023.1, on the reverse strand, counting down.
GCCATATACTCACAGTCACTTTATGCACCCTATGCATTCTCTTTGCATTTATACCACACACACAGTCACCCTGTTTATACTTCCTTATAAATACATGCACACATGGATATATGCATGCAAGAATGTACACACATACATGTGTGTGTGTGTGAGAGAGAGAGAGTGAATATATACATATATACTGTTTTCATTCATGAAACATTATGAACCTAGTAAGTCCATTTTACATACCAAGCTCTGGAAATGCTCAGCAATTTTGTCATATGTTCCAGGAAACAGAGAAGATATCAGGAAGACGATGATGATGGATTCTTTGGCCCTGCCCTTCCTCCTGGCTTTAAAAAACAAGATCAATCCCCAGAAAGGTAATTCCAGGTGGAAATCGAGTCAATCAGTGAGTTCCTTTTAGTGCCCCATAGTTATGGGGCACTAAAATACAATCTAGTTATGCCCTAGATTGTATTTATAAATGCCCTAGATTGTATTTATAAATGCAATCTAGTTATGCCCTAGATTGTATTTATTGGAAGATGTATATATTTTTCTGACTGGAATACCACCCCTGCACAAGCTGGAAAAAAAGTTGGAATAGTAGCTGTATCAAGACCTGAATGCTGCTACACTCTGAAATGCATGTATGCATAAGGTAAGGTGTTATGTTGCACTTTTCAACGTAGAGGTAACATTTCCATAGAATTTTAAAAGCTGTAATACTCCCTTTACCAATTTCTTTTGGCATTTAGATTTGTGAATTTTAGGATCACTAAACCAAATAAATCCATCAATCATTCAGAGTGCAAGGGTCCAACGTTATTCTTGCCATTGACTCTTCACCAGCCACTTTGCCTACAGTTCTCCATATTAGACTTATAAGAGAAATACAAATCTTTTATAGATCATGTAAATTACAGGTAATTCAGCAGTCAAGCTTATTCAGCCACTTCTTCCACAAGTTGTTACAACCATGAGTCCTATAGCAGTGGTTCTCAACCTATGCGTCTCCACATGTTTTGGTCTTCATCTCCCAGAAATCCTAATAGCTGGTTAACTGGCTCAGATTTCTGGGAGTTGTAGGCCAAAACACTTAGGGACCCACAGGTTGAGAACTACTGTCCTATAGTAAGAGTTCTCAAAGAGTAGAGAGAAAGATTATATACCAGAAGGGCAAAGGGGAGATTCAACTGATGACATTCCCCCAGATCTAATTAACCAATTCATCTGCCCTGTTAAAATGAGAGGCTATGAAAGAACTCATTTCTTTCCAGTGAAACAGAATAATGGTAACTTGTACTTTCACAAGTGAACGTTTGACAAATTCATAACTAATTGTTTCTGATGTCCAGTTTAGGTACATCTTGAAGCTGACTACGTGTGGCAAATTAATTACAGTCTGCCCTCAGCTTTTAAGGGTTAAATGCTGATTTAAAACCCTTGTTAAAATTGACTGGGTCGGCCTGCTGGAAAAGATGGGTCTTCAATTAAGATATTATAACACATAACCTCTGTGTCCTAGCATAAACTTTCTTGAAAAACTGAAGTGTTGTCATATGTTTTCACAATCTGCGAAGGATTGCTCGACTTCAGTGTTGTCCTATTTTATTTTATTAAGAAAAAACCCTCATGATCTGCCAAAGTATTTGATTCAACAAAGCAGAAGTGCATTCTCAGCAGCTTTTCACAGTTCAGATCTATCTTTAGCAGGTTAAGCAATTCCAATAATTGATTCTATTGACTCTTGCTCCAAAGCACTGAAACAGATATTTTGGATAATTCTTTAGGGGTTTAAGTGACCCCAAATATTTATTCTATTGGCACTAGCTCCAGAGCACTAACATTTTGGAAACTGTAAAGATCCACCTAGTACAATATTCTTGATACAGATCTGCACAACTAGTTGGCACTAAGTGGCTGACTGTTTTACTTCTGCCCATGCCTAGACTGTATTCTGCGTGACATGATGTGGAATATTTTAGCTCCTCATAAATGCCTTCAGACAGGCTCCCTGTTCTGAGAGCAAAAGTAAAACTGACAGTTACTGAGGAGAATGAAAATCCACAGCCATAGCCCAGCAGTCTATTGTTATGTGGGAGAAATTAATGCCTGACGTCTAGTTGGAGCCATGCGAGTTAGAAAGCAGTGTGTGGTATATTTTTACAATGTTTATGTGTTTTAATTATTTTGTAAGCCACCACAAGGAGATGTGGGTAATAAATAAAATTATTATTCTCTGAAGAAATTGGATGAGCCAAGTGTGGTCTGTGAGTTGTATGTAATTCCCGGAGGTTATCTTATACTCCTAATGGCCCTCCAGTGCGACAAACCTTTGAAATATTATTTTACTGGAAATGTTCCCATGCCCTATGACAAGCATGAAAGATAGTTACAGTATTTATTTTTAATTGGTGGTGGTAGGGAGGTTGTCTTAGACCTAGAAGGGGGCCTGTTTTTTAAGCAGGAACTGAACTATTCTTGATTATCAAAATGCCTTTCATTTATCTAAAGCAGTTGGGAAAGGGCAAGGAATATGACATGCTCTCTAGACCCTATAAAATGTGGGAAGCCTTTCAGTTTATTTTTCTCAATTAAAAGAAATGGTACAGGGCTGTGGCAATGGAAAAGATTCCACCCTCCTTCACAGCTCAATAAGCACTTCCTAAACCCACATCTGATGTTAATAAATAAACCTGACCTGTTAAGGCTTCACCCATCTTACTTGAAGAATTGAGTTTAGCCAATTAAGCCTCTACAATTTCTAAAACAATGTTACCCTTATGAGGAAGGATGTTGAGTCTATAAGCCCCATGCTTTTAATCAAGGTTCATATTTCATAATGTAGTTTAATAGGCTTCATGGTTAGATGAAGGGTATGCCAGCAATGTATGCTTTCTCTGGTGATGTGACTGCAGAAGTCCAGGGCTTCCAAAGAACTGGATGTGGGTGTACCTACTCCCTTGATTATTTTGGGGAACTCTGGGAGAATTTATCATGTGAGTTTATGACTGTTCTCTTTATCAGGGATAACTATTGGTGTGGTGCTTGAAGAGGCAGAGACTAACTTAACCCCTTTCTAAGGTCGTGGTCCTTGCAAGACCCACTGCAGGTGTGAGGGATCCTTTCTCAGGACCTACTGAAAAGTTTAAATGCACTTCAGTTTTCATAGATCAAGTGTCTCAAACTTTTACAATGCTCTGGTACCGCAGCTGCTCTGCAGAGTCTCTGTCCGCATCTGCACTGGTTTAGGAAAGACCCATTCTGACCTCAAGCTCTTCTATTGTTTTCTTCTTTGTCTGGCATCCCAAATAGTGCAAAAACAGATAGATTTAGCTTTTTTCATGTTCCACTAACATCTCATCATAATGTCCCACTTACATGGAGGATATACACTGCTTATAACTGTTACCACAATTGGAATGTCCACAAGACGTATGGATAGAGTAGAGGGTCCATCGGGGGCACTTTGTCCAGTTCCCCCGAAGCAGGAGCTATCCCTGCTCTCCTGGGTTTTAGGAAAATGGCTGTGGGGGGCAGATGTTAACTCAGTCTGATGTATTCTTGGTTGTAATTCTGAAGAAGTGACTCCAGAATATTTCACATTTGCGGTGTCCTTTGGATTAGATTTCATAACTACACAACAGCCCCTGTTTAGTTAATTTAAATAATAATAATAATAATAATAATAATAATAATAATAATAATAATAATTTATTTCTAGACTGCCCTCTCTTCCCGGAGGGACTCAGGGCATTTTACACACAAAAAAGGCAAACATTCAATGACTCAAAATGGGTACAAACACATCAAAATAATACAGGATAATGGATAATCACAACAATAAATTTCCAATGAAAAAATTAAGCATCGAAATAAAAATAATTCAGGAACAGTGAATTGAAACATAAAAAAACTAAAACATGAGTAAACATTACAATATACACTCTAAAACAGTGGTTCTCAACCTGGAGTCCCCAGATGTTTTTGGCCTACAATTCCCAGAAATCCTAACAACTGGTAAACTGGCTGGGATTTCTGGGAGTTGTAGGCCAAAAACATCTGGGGACCCAAGGTTGAGAAGCACTGCTCTAAAAGCAAATTAAGAAACATTACATTAAAAATGGCTGGCACCGGTGCTTCATTTAAGATGTATCATAGCAGCCATATAATACAGATGGATTAGCCAACATTCCAGTGATTTAAAGTGTCCTTGTCCTCCTCCTCTCCATACACTAAAGTGTATAAGTGTGTTTTTAGGAGTTTCTTAAAGGAGAGGAGGGTGGGGGCCGTTTCTGTGCAGAACATTTGAGGAGCTGTTGGAGGAGAAGCAAAACAACTGCTCCTTAGCAACAGCTCATATTTTCCCAACCAGAAAGTCTATGAAATTAAAAGAAAAGCTGCTTCTCTCTTTCAGCAGCTAGGTGGAGGTGATGTTTTAGAATGAAGAAGATGCAACTTCATTTCTCAAGGAATACTGAAATAGGGATTGTTGCTTTCTTCTCTGGAATGAATTCTTCTTCGGTAGCAACACTGTTATATGCTACATTTTTTATTTGGGGCCCACTATTACTATTTTAAAATATCATGTTTTCATTAACTCTTGATAAGGGTGGACACTAATATGCTCTCTGCTGTAACAGAAGAACATGTAGAATAAGATGATAAAAAGCATATAAGCAATAGAGATGGTTCGGTAACTTTTTATTTTGAATATGGAAGCCAAATAGTGTTTTCTTAGCTCTTTGAATGTGCATTAATCAATGCCACATTAACTTTTAAAATATTGTTGGAATATCAATCAATAATTGAGTTTTCAGATCTGGAACATAAGAAAGATAGCCAACTAGAAAATCTGAGAAGTCATTATAGAATTATATTAAAATAGAAACCTATTATTTTGAAGTTGCCTTCTTTTCATTTTCTGCTCCAGTTGTGTTGGATTGGAATGAGATATAAAGACAGTGAGGTTTTTTTTGCTGCAGAACAAGACAGAAGCATAAATTAGGTGTGCTATTAACATCTTGTGTGGTTTACTGTAAAAAATGATAAAAATCCAAAATACCTATTGTTAACTTATGCTCATATAATTAGCAAATGTGTAAAAGCTGCCGTGATTGAGATAGAATTCATGAACTGCAAGCCAGATGATTCATAGCAGAGCAAGTGAAAAGGTAAACATGTCACTCTGAAAAGGAACAGGAAAGGGAAAAAAGGAGGAAGGAATGGATAACAGTGGAAATTTGTTTAACCAAATAGTTGCACGTTTGCTTCCAATCAACCAGAAATTGTCAACTTCAGTTGAAACGATGGTAGCAATTGAAATTATAAAAATGTGGTTTTTGTCTCTAACAAAAAAAAAAACAATTAACGGTTTGCAAGATAAGCTTTAAGATCAACAGTTTCTTAAAACAGAATATTCAGTTAGATGGGTTTAAATAGTGAAAATGGAAGCAGTCCCAGCATGAATACAAAACACAGGCCCTTCAATAAATGATTCAGATCACTTGGACTAAATAAACAACCCTGATAGACTGGGGGTGGGGGGAGAAAAGAAAAAGGTATGTGTGGCTTTAAACTAGTATTGGGACATAAAATTTAGAAAGAGCTGAACTGCAGTGTTTCAAGACTTTCCATTAGAATCACTGAACACAAATAAATAGAAACCTTTCGGCCCTCCTTACCACTCGATGGGAAAATATTTAAACTGACCATCAGGAATAGTGGAAGGGCAAAAACCACAAACAGTGGAAGAGATAGAAGAATGGTGTCAGGTGCAGAATGTGCCACTTTCGCTGCCATATTGCAACACAATATGCCTTGGAAAAAGGAAGTGTTACAAAAATAGAACAAAACACGGACAGAGTGAACACCTTTTGAAACTGTTCAGTGTCAGTTTGCCTTCCTGAGTTAAAATTGGTATCAACGCATGATCTTTGGACAGCTATTTTACGAAAATATAGAAGGGTTCTTGTGTAGTTCTGTGGGTATTTTCAAGAGGGCACAATTGAAGATAAGAGACACTGGGAGTTTCAAATAGCTCTTGGCTCCGTAGAGAGGAAGGAGGGGCAGGAAAGGAAGGCTTCTTAAACAATGAGACATTATTGGAGAAGGGGCAAGGAGATTCTGTTAAAGTTTCTTGTTTTTTCTTTCTTTCAATGACTTTAAGGAGATAGTACTACAAGAAATGTGTGCACACAAAACTCCCCAATCATATACTAGGATTACATGCATGAAGAGGCTGCTCTGAAAGAAGGGAATAGGAGTTGTTTTATGGAAATGCTGTTCATTAGAATTACAGGATGCTGAAGGCAGTCAAGTTTACATTAAAAGTAAATTTGGAGTCTAATAACTTACAGTAGTTTCATATTATGCTAAGAAATCCAAACCAATAAACGGAATTAATGCACAAATTGTTTTCTACAGGAGATATCATCCTGTAGAAATACCATTCCTAATACTTTGTTTAACAAATCTTTTATTTTATTTTTTTAAAGGATGGGCATGAAAAAATATGTATTTTTTTGTAGAAATGGACTGAAATTGAAAGACATTGAAAATAAGATATCAAATTTGAAAGCAAATAAAACTGCAGTAATGGCTGTATTGGGAAATTCTATAAAATATTTGAATCCATTTTTCATTTCATAGAAGCACAAAGTCGGAAGAGACCACATGGGCCATGTGTGTTTTAATATGGTTGTATTTGCCTATACTTCAGTATGTGTTTTATTATTATTATTATTATTAAACTTTATTTGTACCCCGCTAGCATCTCCCAAAGGGATTCGATGCGGCTTACAACAGGCCGGAGCCCAGCACAACACAATACAACAATACAATACATAGCAAATAAAACAGTTTAAGCAGAGAGCAATGGCAATAAACAATACAACGGGACATATTAAAAAACTGTGCCGGCTGGAGTGGGGTACAGGGTTAAAAGTGCTGAAAAAAGTGACGGGGGGATATGAGATTAAAGTATAAGTGCGGTGTGCGTTGAGAGTGGTCTTGACTCTACTAAAGTGCTTCTGGGCTTTGATAGTGGGGTTCCTAATCTGAGAAGGCACGTTGGAATAGCCAGGTTTTCAGGTTTTTTCTAAAAACCGCCAAGGTGGGGGCCTGTCTGAGATCTTTCGGGAGGGCATTCCAGAGGTGGGGGGCCACCACAGAGAAGGCCCTGTCCCGCGTCCCCACCAAACGCGCCTGCGAGGCGGGTGGGATCACGAGCAGGGCCTCTCCTGATGACCGGAGCGAGCGTGTGGGTTCGTAGACTGTGATGCGGTCTCGAAGGTAGGATGGTCCCAAACCGTTCAGGGCTTTGTAGGTAAGCACCTGCACCTTAAATTGGGCTCGGAAAATAAATGGCAGCCAGTGGAGCTCCTTGAACAGGAGGGTTGACCTCTCTCTGTAAGATGTCTTTTTATAGATGTCTTTGACTATGTTGTGCCCTGCCTCGAGCCAAAAGGAGAGGCAGGTAATACATTTAAAAACTGTGTTTTTATGTTTTGTGTATATTGCTTTTTTTGTATTTTATTATGTTGTTGTTTGCGTTTTGGTTTTTATTTTATTGTATTTTATTTCATTGTAATTTGTTGTTTGGGCTTGGCCTCATGTAAGCCTCTCTGAGTCCCCATTGGGGGAGATTGTGGCGGGGTATAAATAAAGTTTTTTTAAAAATTATTATTATTATTATTATTATTATTTTGTCGTTGTTATTAAAAAATATTTATATCTTAGCCCTATGTCAAACACCTTCTTAAAAGGCAAGCTTGTCTTCAGCATTTGGCAGGCAGTGGCATCAGAAGAATGATTCGGCAGTTCTCAAATTCAGGCCCAGTAAATGTAAAATAATAATAATAATAATAATAATAATAATAATAATAATAATAATGAGGAGGAGGAGGAGGAAAAATATTTCTGAGATCATGAAGTTTAATTGTAGGTCAAGTAGAAATGTTTGTAAATAACATTTATCTGCATTTTCACATGGCTTTATATACTTGATTAAAATATAACATATGGTTTGTTTTTTTGTTGTTTTTTTCAGGCCTATTATAGGTCCTGCTTTACCACCTGGATTTAAGAATGAAGAAAACAGAAGTTACATGGATCAGGTATGGATAGAAGTGCAGCACTTGAGATCTTTTGCACTGAAAATGTTTGGACCAATATATCTATATTGAGGCCAAATAGGGTTGGCTATTTGGCATCTGTGAATTGCCATTAGAATCTGCAAAGGTTCTGGATGATGAGTGAAACTAGAGAAGTTTTTTAAAGCTTGAAGCACTTCATGCAGTCTCTTTCTTTCCTCTGTTCCTGTTGTGGGAGATTTAATTTTCAAATGTATTTAGAAAAGCTTGGGATACACTGAACAGTACTGCATGTGCATGCAAACACAAACACATGTGTATTATATCTACAGCAAAAGAGCAAATAGGTCACTGCTTGTGGAGGCAAGCAATCTTTTATGAACCACTGAGCAGAAACATTATTGTGACCAATTTGGAATGAGTGCGTGGGAACGGAGCTATGAGTAAATTCCTAATCAAGTTTCATTTCTTGTAAACTTAAGCAGGTAATTGACTCAAACCTATGCCCACTCACCCATTTATAGTATGTATGAACTTCAGCTGTAAAATTGCTGTTAAGATTATGATGCATGTGAAACTTTGAAGACTCTGGGGCAGAGTACCAAATACAGCTATTTAGCTGGTTGTATTAATAGAAATTGCTTTTATTTCATGTTACAATGAAGAGTACAGACAGCGAAGAAGAAGAAGCTGTGATTGGCCCAATGCCTCCCAGAGAGCCAGTAGACTCAAATATAACGGCAGAAATTGAACACAGAGCACAGAGAATGAAAGAGAAACTTCTTGGTCAAGATGATGTAAGCTTATTTCTTGATTCATGCCTATTTTAATTTTTTTAATGAGCAGAAGTACTTCTGAAAATCTGAAGGAAATACTGCTGCTTCTAATTCTACTTTCTGCTTATAGGATGGGTCCAAACAAGTTAAAAGGGAGTCTTGGATGACAGAGCTTCCGCCAGAGCTCAAAGGCTTTGGACTTGGCCCTCGAACATTCAAAAGAAGAACTGATGAAAAATCGGGAGATAGATCAATTTGGACAGATACTCCAGCTGATAAAGAGAAGAAAGCAAATGTAAGGTTTCATTCATTCACATGTATTAGTATATTACTGACAGTCAACCTGTTACTGAAATTTAAGAGAATATGAGTCAAATTATTTTAGTTTTTGGGTGGCACTGGCCAGCTATGTAAGATTCCAACAGAAAATTTTGTTTAACTTGCAGCTTGACAATGGATCTGGACCAAAATTGGCATACATACCCACCATGACCAATTTCCAATACTGTTGGGGGTAGAGGGAGTGACATGGGATGATGGCAGTTATAGTTCACCCACATCTAGAGAGCGCTATAAACCCCGCCAACTAATTTATCAAATTTATCACACATACTCAACATGACCAAGTTTAACTGCTGGCAGAATTGGGGGGGGGGGGGGGTTAGCCCAGGATGTTGGGAGATGTAGTTTACCCACATTAAGAGGACACTGTGAACCCCACCGGGGATGGATCTGGACCAAATTTGGCGCACATGCCCAACATGGCCAACTTTAACTAGTGGTGAGGTTTCGGTGTGATGGACCCTGGATGATGGGAGCTGTCGTTCATCTATATGCGAAGAGCACTGTGAACTTCACTGACAATGGATCTGAATCAAACTTGGCACATATACCCAACATGACCAACTTTAAATACTTGTGGGGTTTGGGGGGAATTTTCCCAAGATGATTGGAGTTGTAGTTCACACACATCCTTATTCATTTTCTAATGGGGCTATTCATAAAATGCAAACTCAAACGGTGACTATTTCTAATAAAAAGGTAAAGATTTGTCCTGACATTTAGTCATGTCCAACTCTGGGGGTTGCTGAAGAGCCGGAATTTTCCATAGATGCCTTCAAGGTCATGTGGTGGGCATGACTGCATAGAATTTCGTTACCTTCCCACAGAAGCAATACCTATTGCTCTACTCACATTTGCATGTTTTCAAACTGCTAGGTTGGTAGAAGTTGGGGCTAACAGTGGGAGCTCGCCCTGCTCCCTGGATTCGAACCGCCAACCTTTCAGTCAGCAAGTTCAGCAGCTAGCAGTTTAACCTGCTGTGCCACCAGGGACCATTCATAAAACATAAACGCAAACAATGACTTTCTAATATTTATCATTTAAATAATACCTAATCTGGAGGTGGGGGGAGAGAGAAAGATCAGGGGCTGAGCAGAGCCTGTCTGTCTCCCTTAAGCAAGTCCAGTGGCAACAAGGCTGAACCCCAACTGCCTCTTGTTCCAGGACAAAAGCATGAGGAGGGCATTTAAGGCTAGGTGAGAATTGCAGTGTGCACTTTTGAACCCTAGGGGGCTCTGTGATATAACAGCATGTGAATAGGCTGGAGTAGCTGTGCGCCAAGAAAAAGCAAACAAACAATTTCCTTTTCCTCTTTCCTTTTAAATGTTGCTGGCATTTAATAAACAACATTTCATGTTCCCTTGTGTTAAAACTTTGACACACAATTGTACTTTAAGATCTCAGAAGCCACTGTGTAAGCTACACTTACACAATGAATATTCCTGTGTAGTGTTCTGCATTTACATTTATAATGCTCTATTCTCATACTGCTCTTTATCTTCACTGTTGCCATGTAATGTATGCACTTCATCAGCCCTATTCTCACAATTGTTTATGCACCAGTCCGCCCACCTGTACCCGGAAACCTATTGTTACCATAGAGCTCATTGTTGTTGGTTGATGTTTGCTGTAATGTTGTTTTATTTTTTTTATGTTGCCATTATGTATTTTAATGTACTGTTCGGGCTCATCTCCATGTAAGCTACCCTGAGTCCCTTTGGTGAGATGGAGTCGGGGTACAAAAATAAAGTTGTTGTTGTTATTGGATTTTTGCAAGGAAAAAAACAGATTTTTTCCTCAAGATAGATATGGCTGATACGTTTAGTTTTTAAAAAAATAGCTCACCTTTGATACCTACTAATCAATTGCTTTTCTCTTATTTATCAGGAACTGAAAGATGGCAAAAAACCTGTCAATAAGGATGAGGCAGAAATACTCTTTTCAGAGAGAGACAAAAGATTGGTCGAGCAATTGTCCTCATACAATGTATGTATTATGTAGAGTTTCTGCCCTTTCCCCACAGTGGTGTTGGTATTTGTGGGAATACTTCTGATTCTAATATATAGTATCTTTTTTTTGTTGAAATCTTACTTTCAAGATCATGATTGTGCAATAAGAGCTGGTTGAATCTTTCACAATAGAACTTTTTTTTTCCAGTGAGTCTATAGAATTTAAACAATGCACTTAGAATTCCTACTGCAGGAAAAATCCCATTACTGTGATCCAGAGTGGAGACCTACAGTCAGCATTTACACAATATGACCCCATCTACTCTACCTTATGATGCAGTTTGAAACCATTTCTGCATGTAGAGAGATGACCTGATGATCTTGTTACATGATTGAAGCTTCACTTGTTTTTCAAAAACAATAAGGGATAACAGTGCTTTGGGATTAATAGAAGGATGAATCCAGATAGGACAAAAATTGCACTCTGTGGTCTTTCATGCATTCATTGTCCCTTTAAAAGCACAGAGAAGAGTGAAGATAGCATCTTTTGGTTAACATTTCTCCCTTTTAAACTTCCCTTTCCTTTAACATACTATTCATTTATATCATTTCTCATATTATTTCTTATCCAGGATTCTCAGAGATCGGAATCTCTTATGGATATGCACCAGAAAAAATTAAAAAGCAAAGCCGCAGAAGAAAAGGATAAACCCAAAGAGAGAAGGCCTTTTGACCGTGATCAGGATCTCCAAGTTCATCGGTTTGATGAAGCACAAAAGAAAGCGCTTATAAAACGATCTAGAGACTTGAATACTAGATTTTCCCATGGCAAATGCAATATGTTTCTGTAATAAAAAATATGAGATGATACCAAAGTATAGTTGGGGACTCTCAAATCTCAAATACAAAAAAAAACTCTGTATATACAACATATACATGTGAAGTACATTTCATTTCAATCAAAAATCTGAAACCTATTCAGAATTCCTATAATCTGTTCAGTTACTTCAGAAACAGATAAAAGATGTATGATTAATCGTCTAAAAGCTTTCTGAAATTAATAGTCCTATTAAAATGAGCAATCAAATAGAAAATATTCACAGTTGCTCTCCTAAATACATTTTGAGAAAATAAATGTCTCTAGCTCAAATTTCTGGTTCGATTATGGAGTTGTTCACGTTTGGAATGAAAAGTTGATGGGTCACTATTCCAATATTCAAAGACTGGGCCTGATAAATGGGGGAGATGGAGAAATTGATATTGGAAATAAGTAGAAAGCCAGTCTTATTTGTGAAAGAATGAAAAGTCATAATTGCTGTCTGTTTGTGTGTTTACAGTAAAGTGAATGTATAGTTATACTTTAAAGCAGACTATCTTTTAAAACCGCGACTGGGTGGAATCGGCCCCTTGGGCCATGTGGTTTTTTGCAACTAATCTCTGGAGCCGGCATTCTTGAAAAGCCTCCAAGAGGCAGGAATTTCTCATTTCATTAAACTGCAGGTCTCAGTTGCATTTTTTGACATTTTAAATAATTGTCGAAGGCTTTCATGGCTGGAATTATTGGGTTGTTGTAGGGTTTTTGTTTTTTGTTTTGCTATATGGCCATGTTCTAGAGGCATTCTCTCCTGACATTTGGCCTGCATCTATGGCAAGCATCCTCAGAGGTAATGAGGTCTGTTGGAACTTCAACCAGAGAAGTCAGCTATAGCAGAGCACCTGATGAACCAACCTGGACACAGCATATTATTTGAGAACACAGAAATGCTGGACCACTCTAACAACCACCATGTCAGACTACACAGAAAAGCCATTGAAATCCACAAGCATGTGAACAATATCAACAGAAAGGAGGAAACCATGAAAATGAACAAAATCTGGCAACCAGTATTAAAAAACTCTAAAATTACAACAGAAAAACAACAGAGAGGAAGCAATCGGGGACATCTAATCACCTCTCAACAAAAGATTGCCCCAGGAACTGCCAGGCCATCAAATGCTAATCAAGGTGGTCAGTTGAAACATTAACACCTAGCTCCAACAGACAAGAGTTCTTTGTCCCACCCTGGTCATTTCACAGATATATAAACCCATTTTCCTAGATCCAACAGACCTCACTACCTCTGAGGATGCTTGCCATAGATGCTGGCGAAATGTCAGGAGAGAATGCCTCTAGAACATGGCCATATAGCCCGAAAAAAACCTACAACAACTCATTTTAAATAATTGTTTTCAAAATGTTGTTTTGGGTGTATCTGTTTTTTAGGGTGTTTTGGCACATTTGGCAATCAGTGGAAACTTGTATCTATCCTAGGAGCAGGATAGATAAAAGTTACTTGCTCTTGTTTTACACCAGTTGTGCCCATACAGTGGTCACCTTTCATTCATAAAATGAGTAAGACTGTGAATAAGAGACAGAACCATTAATTGGCTTAATCTGGATGTAATTAGAAAAGTCTTGCACTCAAGAGTGTGCTACTTTTCCACTAATTTCCAGTGGTTCTCAACCTGTGAGTCCCCAGATGTTTTGACCTTCAACTCCCAGAAATACTAACAGCTGATAAACTGTCTGGGATTTGTAGGAGTTGTAGGCCAAAACACTTCAGGACCCACAGGTCGAGAACCACTGAGTTAGAGTGTTTGTACTTCTCAAATGGATTTCTGCATTTATCTTTGCCTATTACTCTAGCTTTCCAAACTTCTCCCTCTTCGGATCACTGTTCTACTATCTGGAATATAAACTGCAGCCAATAGGATAGCATGAAACTGAATTTCTGTTTACATCAGTGGTTCCCAACCTTTGGTCCTCCGGGTGTCTTGGACTTCAGCTCCCACAATTCCTAACAGATGGTAAGCTGGGTGGGATTTCGGGGAGTTGAAATCCAAAACAACTGGCGGACCAAAGGTTGGGAACCACTGGTCTACACAGTTTATCTTAAAGATGCAGAAGCCCAAACTCTTCACACTTTTTCTTACAAAAGTGGAAAAAGTCTCATTACAACTTCATCAGTTTCACAGCAGTCATCATTTGTTTACAGTGAGAGGAAGGCAAACTAGGATGTCACGATCATCCTAACAATGGTAGTAATGTGAACTTGCCCCAGTTGCTTTATAACTTTGTGTAAGAGACTCCCACATTACTGGCTACTCAGCAGGGCCCCTTCTCTCTCCAACTACATCACTGTTTATGAATATTCATTAAAATATTAGTCAAACAGGACTTGTCTGTGTGGTGTATGTAATATGTAAATAAAAGTGGTAATACTATCTCTACAATTACAAAAGTCATTCATTTTGTCTTGTGAAAGTAGTTGAAGAGGTTTCGTCCACATATTTAATACCATGAATAAAGCCAAGACTGTCATTAAGATTGTGCTAATGAGATAAAACAAGACGGCAGAAATTCCAGACAACAATATGCTTAGAAAGAATATTGCTTTTCCAAAATGATTCTCTTATGCCCCCAACATAACACCATGACATATCTTTAGGGACAGATAAACGAAACTCTTCCAATTAAAAGGAAAATAATATCTTAGCCATGAATGTGGGCAAGAAAGAGTTAAGAGCTGCCAAAGCTGTAATGCAAAGTCAAGGCCTGGAAATAACTCATAAAATTAATTCATTATTCATAGTCAATGTATTTTTAACAACAGTATCAGACTTCATAAGTTTAATCATTCATAACACCTACACTGTTGCTTGTTAATTTGGGGGTGTTAATTTAAGATGGAGTTGTATATTTTTAATTTGCTTGTTAAAAGCTTAACATGTTCCTACTTTATTATTAACCAAACATTTTTAAATTTCTTTATTTTTAATTTGAAATATTTATAAATCTATATATTTACATTTACTTTGATTATTAATGAATTAATGTCTGGATTCATATTAATACCAGTCAATATGTTAATGTTTCCATTTTTGGAGGCGTTGACAAGACACAAATGAAGCCTGAATGTTAAGGGATGTCAAATTATCTTGTGCATCAAGGTACTAAAAATATTCAGGGGCAGCCATGTTGGCAGTGTAGCAAAAAACCGACAAAATCTGCAAGTAGCAATACTTTGTTTGGCCAGCTCCAAAGCATAAAGTGCATTACACAAACCTTTTGAGCCTTCACTGCCTTCATCAAGCAAAGATTTCAAAAATCATACGGGAGAAAAATGGTAATGGTTAGAGTCACAGGCCTACTTTCTGTCTGAAGTAGCAGCAAAAATGGTATTGAGATTTCAGTGCAGGTGCTGAAAGTTAAGGTAACCTTGTGAGGCAGGTAGCTGGTCATCAGTCTCTGCCATGAACCTGGTCTTGTTCGATGTCATCGTTTAATCGTTCAGTTGCTCCCGATTCTTCGTAAGCTCATGGACCAGCCCACGGCAGAGCTCCCTGTCGGCCATAACTACCCCCAGCTCCTTCAAGGTCAAGCCAGTCATTTCAAGGATCCCATCCATCCATCTTGCCCTTGATCGGCCTCTCTTCCTTTTTCCTTCCATTTTCCCCAGCATCATTGTCTTCTCTAAGCTTTCCTGTCTTCTCATGATGTGGCCAAAGTACTTCATCTTTGTCTTTAATATCCTTCCCTCCAATGAGCAGTTGGGCTTTATTTCCTGAAGTATGGACTGGTTGGATCTTGTGGTCCAAAGCACTCTCAGAATTTTCCTCCAGCACCACAGTTCAAAAGCATCTATCTTCCTTCGCTCAGCCTTCCTTATGGTCCAGCTCTCACATCCATAGGTGACTACAGAGAATACCGTTGCTTTGACTATGTGGATCTTTGTTGCCAATGTGATGTTTCTACTCTTCACTATTTTATCGAGATTGGTCATTGCTCTTCTCCCAAGAAGTAAACGTTTTCTGATTTCCTGGCTGCAGTCTGTGTCTGCAGTAATCTTTGCACCTAGAAATGCAAGTTACTGCCTCCACGTTTTCTCCCTCTATTTGCCAGTTATCAATCCGTCCGGTTGCCTGAATTTTGGTTTTCTAGATGTTTAACTGCAACCTGGCGTTTGCACTTTCTTCTTTCACCTTGGTTAGAAGGTTCCTCTACTCCTCCTTGCTTTCGGTCATCAAAGTGGTATCATCTGCATATCTAAGGTTGTTAATCTTTCTTCCAGCAATTTTAACTCCAGCCTTGGATTTGTCAAGCCCTGCACATCACATGATGTGTTCTGCATACAAGTTGAATAGGTTGGGTGAAAGTATACAACCCTGCCGTACGCCTTTCGCAATCTTGAACCAATATGTTCTGTGGTCTGTTCTTACTGTTGCTACTTGGTCGTTATACAGATTCCTCAGCAGAGATACAAGGTGATTTGGTATGCCCATACCACCAAGAACTCAGGAACTTAGGCATCAGGAAGATGCCATGAAAAAGTTTTAAGACTAAAAGTTTTAAGACTATACAACTTGACTAAGCTTGTAAGGTGCATGAATTCCTAATCTATTGTGCAAGTTAATGCAGAAAGGGGTTGATCCTACTGTAAGGGATGCCTGAAGCTGCTGCCCCATGGAGCAGTTGCTGGCATTATTAAGGAACTATCCAATTAGGTATTCATGCGCCTTCAAGTTCCCTGTTAACTATACCAATCACGTCACTTTCGTAGGGTTTTCTTGAGAAAGGAATACTCAGAGGTGGTTTTGCCAGCTCCTTCCTCAGAAGGATAGCTGACAGCTCCTGGTATGTGTTGGTGTTTTCCCATTCATTTATTATCCAGAGCTGATCCTTCTTAGCTCCAAAAATCAAATAAGATTTTGTACCTTAAGGTGGCAAATGATTAGCTATTTAATTCTTTTCCCCCTGCCTCAGAATGAGGGGATCATTTTTAATTTTATTTCTTCAAGTATGAGAATTCCTTAGGCCAGTCTTTCATGCATGGACAATCTGTTATAATAACCCAACAGTTTTAATTTAGTTTCCAAGGAAACATATTTTCTGTGACCCAGGTTAAATTAAATACGGATTTAGAGATTTAAAAAGTAGACCAAACTATTCATTGCAGGTGTAAGAGGGAATGCTGGGCTTATTTAAATATAAAAATAGAACAGTTAAGTACCTCATGGGTTAATACAGCAACCTTAATTCTTCATTTAAATATAAAAATATAACTGATACAAAGAGCAGCCTGTTATAGACAGTCTATTTGTTGATTAGAAATACAATAATTAAGGACAGAAAATGGAAGATGTACCAGTTGTTGGTCTACAGAATTTGATGGAAATGGATGGATTACCAGATATGCCACTGCCCTGCTGCCTAATGCTGCAGAACTTCCCTTAAAATGCCAGCCATAGCTCTCTATTTTGTAAAACAACCAAAAGTTGTGAGCTATATGTGATGTCACCAATTATCTCAGCTGGTTTGGTTATATAGGATGCCTTCAAAGGGGATGTTAAATACAAAGTGCTGCCTGAACCATATAGGAACCTGGGTGTTGATCCATGGAAAATTTCTCTTGAATTGCTTAGCCATACTTAAGTGCAGGAGACTTATTTTCCTAATGTAGGGTTTGTACCGTGGATATGAACCAGAAACCTCCAATATCAACATGCAAAGTACAATCCCATACAGTGAGATATATTCCGTAATCTCCACACTCTTTTTAAGACATGAACATGGCGAGAAAGGACCATAGCAGGCCTGACTGATTGTAGGGATGGTCAATGCTTTACTGAATCTGACTGGTAAAGAAACTGTAGCTGGGAGGGCTGTGGATGTTGGGCTCCACTACTGTTGCACTAGAGTCCTGAAACACCTTTTCACTACAAACCACACTCTGTCCAGGTAATCCAGTAAGCAAAAGTTTATTAAGAGAAGAATATATAAAAATAAGTAAATCTAAAAAGGAAAATCAAAGTTCAAACTGTTATTCCCAAGATGGCCACGATTTCAAATTCCTTTCAAATTAGTCACAAGAGTCAATCCTCAGATATATCTGTAAACATGATAGCTTGAATCCAAGGCAGGCAACCTATGCCACACATGAAACTAGAACCAGAACAAACTTTAAAAACTTGGTTACGTGAAAACACAAACGTAGGACCAGGAGCCAAGAGCCGTTCACCTGAATACAATGCTGTTCTCACAAAAGGATTGTACCAGCAGAAAACCTCCTTTAAACCCTCCCATGACATCATTCCTCACACACCTGCTTTTCCTCTCTTTATTTCTAAAATGCTGGGAAAAGCAAGTCTGTTGTACGCTCTGCCTCTGAAGTTCCAAGTGTCTTCATCTAGAAAAACATTCATCTCCCACATTTTTCTCAGCCTGCACTTCTGGCAGATTCTTATGAGAACAGATATCGCTTTCTCCAGTCTCATGGGAACTGCCAGGAGAGTCCAAAATGATTCTCTTCAGGCCACTTCTGGAGCTTGAGCTGCAAAGACCTGAACAACCGTAAAAGAGCCAGCAAGTGGTGTGCAGTGGAACCAGACATAAACTCCATGAGAAAGTCTTTGCAGAAGGATGGAAAATAAAATTTAATTGGCAGCATCTTTCAAGAGCGTTGAGACTTTGAGATTGATTCCAGAACGTTAGCTGCTGACATGAGAGAAGGCTTTCTGGGGAAAAGTGAGCATTTAGTTCCTAGTCACCATGAAATCAAAGCACATACTGACTGCTCCAAAACTGCCAGGTCACTAGGGTGGAATCTTACAGATATGAACAAAATCAGTGGAACTTCAGTGTATTTGCTATTCTAGGTGGCAAATAATGGATATTATTGGTAGATTTAGTATGCTAAGACTAGATTTATGTTGCTATATTTGCACTTGTTTTAATAAATAAATAAACAAATATTGTTTTCTAAAATGGTAATCAATACCTAACTAAGGCATATTGAGGCTTTGTGACAGCAGCAGTAGAGTGGTTGGGAGTGTCCCAGTAGTGGACTAAAGGCCAGTATATAAATGCTACAACATTCTGGTGGCAGTGGCAAAACATTACAAGTGCAGTTCATCATGGACACATTTTCCCATTGCGCAAATCTGCTTCCTTCCTGGCTATGTGCTGTGAACCATTGTAGACTGCTTCTGTCAGGGTACGGGTGAAGAGCTTTCGTTACATGTTCACTCCTTTCCAATTAAGAGTAATAAGTCTCTAACCAGTTCTTGGGCTTATTTCTAGGGTAACTGTGCATGCTTTGTGCACATCTCCTGCCCAGGGAATAATTTGAGGGCATCCGAATGTAACACTCATAACACTGGCTATGGGGTTTTAGATATGGCTCTTGTGTAATGTGCCCTGGACACTTAGTCCATAGAGAATATTTACTCTAACCACCCAGAACTCAATTGGCAACTGTCACACAGGGTACCTTTTCCAGGGCTGTCACAATAACAACAATAACAACAACAAAACTTTATTTATATACTGCTCGATCTTTCCGAGGGGACTCAGGGCGGTTTCCAAGTAACATCATCAATATAGACAAAGTGAACAACATAAACATAAATTAACGAAACAATATAAGCATAAAAAGTCACAGTAGCACATATATATTTAAAAATAATCCAGCCTGTTGAAGGCAATTAAAAGGCCGGGCCAAGGCTAGTGCAAGCTCAAAGTTTCTAGAGGGCCTGGGACATTAGGTACAGTGCTACAGCAGGCCACAACAACATAGGTACCATCTATGGCTATTAATTTCTGGGGCCTATTAGGGGAAAGTGATCTGGGTAATTGGTAGAAAAAGGTCTGGCCATATTCGATAATGTCTGGGGCTGAACTAAAACTAGTTGTTTTCAAAGGCTGGTTGAAACTACCAGGTTTTCAAGCTCTTACGAAAGGAGGTGAGGGATGGGGCCTGTCTTATTTCTCTAGGAAGGGCATTCCAGAGACAGGGGGCCACCACTGAGAAGGCCCTCTCTCTCGTTCCCACCAACCATCTGCTTGTGACGGTGGTGGGAGCAAAAGGAGGGCCTCGCCAGAAGATCTTAAATAAAACTTTACTGTAGGAGCTCAGCCGACTGAGGTTGCTGCAGTGCCTCAAGACGATGATTATGGTTATGTTCAATCTCCTTCAGAGCAGAACCCTTCAGAGATTTCCATGTTGGATTTTAATGTAGATTCTCAGGGGATTGTGAGTGAAGAAGAGGGCACAGAACAAACTACAGAGCAATGGGAGTTGGAGGACTCTGGGATTGTTAGTTCTCATGATAGAATGTTTTCCAGACAGTCTGATGGGAACCAGCTTGGGTTGCTAGATAAGGAAAGTGACGGGAATGTGTTAACGAGCAACTGGGAGGAATCACCCTTTGATAGAGGGGTCAAATCTGTCAAGATCGCCACCTGCAAGGGGGAGATAGAAGGTCTGTCAGGATAAGGGAAAAGAGGAATTTGAAGGAGAGTTCTCAAGGGAATCGGAATGCATTTTGTGTAGGCCTTTTTGAATAAATATAGGGCTTTCACAGCCTTGTCTTCAGTGAGCGCAACGTTGGTTACTGGTCAAGTCTTGTATGTATGTCATGTCAAGATTCATGGAACTCTCTGCTCAAGAGATTCCACCTGAACATTAGGAAGAACTTCCTGACAGTAAGAGCTGTTCAGCAGTGTAATTCTCGGCTTCTGAGTGTGGTGGAGTTTCCTTCTCTGGGGTTTTTAAAGCAGTGGCTGGATGGCCATCTGTCTGGAGTGCTTTGATTGTGTGTTCCTGTGAGGCAGGGGGTTGGATTGGATGGCCCTTGTGGTCCCTTCCAATTCTATGATTCTATGTTGTTATTGAATCCCAACTAAAAGGGTTTCTTATGTATTTTCAGTATTAAGAAATGTGTCTGAGTGTGCCATTGGAGTTAATATGTGGCAACATCCTCTTCCATCTTGTGTACAGTATGAAGTAAGCGTCTCCTGAGTGTCTTCATCCCTGTGTTCTGGCTACTAGCTCTTGTCATGGGTGCTATCCCCAGGATGGCTTTTGCATCAACTATAATGTCAATTGGAGACAGGATTATACAGCTCGCAAAGAAGAAAACTGGAAGTACTGAAGCTTTCTTTCTTTCTTTCTTTCTTTCTTTCTTTCTTTCTTTCTTTTCTTTTTCTTCCTTTTCTTCTTTCCTTTTTTTAGTCTCTCTTTATTATATTCAAACTCTCTTATAAAAATTACTTTAAAAAACGCGATAATGTCAATTTTTCCTTTGTTTCATTTTGCATTTCCCCCCTCTCTGGGCTAGTTTTATACTTCATCCGCTTTGGCAACACAGTAGTGGTAAATCTCAAATCCTGAGCAAAACATGTGCAGGATTATTATTGAGAGCCAGACTGCTCCAAGTGCAGTCTAGGTCCACTGTCAGCTGGGTTCAGTGGCTTCAGGTGAACTACAGCTTCCATATGGAAGTCCTATTGGGGAAGTCCATCCTCAACCAAGGTTTCAGTTCTGAAACCCTTTAACCAGAGATTTTTGGAGGCTGCCAATTGCCTGCTATAACTCTGTCCCCAATATATGGTCCCTGCCAAATAAATTACGAGACAGCATGACCATGGTGTTTGTGCCAGTTGGGTTGCAAATGTTGCCTCTGGCATGGCTGCCACCCAGCAACTTCCTGTGAGGCTTCAGCAGCTGTATTCCACGCAGCATCCCCTAAAAAACAATTTAAAAAGTACTCTCAGTGGCAGAACAATGCTTTTTATCTTGCAGCAAAATAATTTGGGGCACTGAGAAAATGTGGAATATACATGTGTTAGGCACTCTACCAGCAATCAGGATGCGTAGGTGTTGTCTGTGGAAATGGCATGACTCTGGCCAGTTTTCACTGAATACTTTATACAAAAGCAGCATTCACCTTCCTTTAAAAAGTGTTAGAAGTATTGACTGGGATTTCAGTTGGTCTCAAAGGGAACAAAACAGTCAAGGCTGCCAAAACTTGGTGTCAGGCAGCATGAGACGGGCGCCTCGTTTCCCTAGCAACTAGAAAAAGGGGAAATTTCTCGCAAGCAGAAGGCATCTGGAGAGCTATTAATGCATCAGACCGCATGGGTCAGATGCTGTTTGTTTCTCTAGCAAGCAATTAAAAATCACAGAGGCTCCGGCTAACACATCTTTTAAAAATCAGCATGAAAGACGAGAACAATGGGGACAAGTAGAGCGCTGCTCGTCTGCAAGCAGTGTCATATTTGAAGCTCCGTGCACTGAAGTTTTCATTAGGTGTACGTGCCCAGAAAAAATATCTACCTTAAGGTTAATTGGCCTCATAGCTCATTCCAGCTTATTCATTATCCTGTGTAACATAACAGTAGTGAAGATGTCATATGAAGTACCTTCAGTTCTACCCAGTTTGCAAAGAGATTAAGGGTGCACCTTCACTGTTGAATAAATACTGTTATACGTCTCTTTAATAATAATAATAATAATCATCATCATCATCATCTTTATTTTTACCCCACCACCATCTCCCCAAAGGGAGATGGCTTACATGAGGCCAAGCCGGTAATACATTACAGAAGAATAAATAGAGAAAGAACAAAAAATAAAATAAAATAAAATAAGTAGAACATAAAAGTAAAATAAAACAGTGCAAAATAACAAAGTGAAAAATCAAACACAATGGGCGGGCCAAATGTACGACATAAAATGATAAAACTCTGGATGAGATAAGAATTAAAAGGTATACTTGTAAGAGAGGATCTCGTAGGGGATGGAACAGTGGAGACAGGCATTCAGAAAGGGGGGGGGGTGCTCAATGCTATGGAATCCTGGGAGGTGTAGTTTGGCAAGGCACCAATATTTTTGGCAGAGAATGTAAAAGCTTTGCAAAAGTAATAAGAGGATTCCACAGCATTGTGTCACAATAGTTAAAATGATGTCAAACAGCATTAATTCTATGGTGTAGAATAGATGCACCTTAGGTTGCATCTCTAAAATTACATGATCCTCCACCTGTTTTAATTTTCTGCTATATAAGCATGACAGTTGATAGAATATCTTGCACTTAAAAAAAAAAAGGGGAGAGCTGAAACTCTGCATGTTTCAGCCTGGTGATTTCCATCTGTGTTTCTTCTGGCCATTTCTTAATGTCACATAGCATCATATTTGGAGCCAAATCAGGGAATGCCTGAATAGTTGTTCCCAATAGTTAGTTGTTTTTTATTGTTAGCAGAGAAAGAGAGAAGATCAACATTGTTTAGTTTATAGCCGTGGTTCCCAACCTGTGGGCCTCGAGACCTAAAATAAGGTCTATGACTCTAGATTATTATAGTTTTCTGTAGGCAAGCAGATTGTGACTACTGGATGGTGTATGTTCTGTATCAGAAACTAGAGCTGTTGTGGTCTATCCAATGCAATTTTCTGAATCAGCACCCCAAATAACCAAACTGAATCTAAAGTTGACCAAAAACTGATTCATAACCCTTTTGGTACTAATATTGGAGAATGTTCATTGGTCAAAGCGGTCCCTGGTCAAGTGGTCCATGATCAGGCATGTAGCCGGGGGGGGGGGGGGCTTGGCGGCTTGAGCCCCCCCCCCCCGAAATTCTCATGGTGGTCCGCGAGAAGGCCTTACTAGTACATTATTTAAACTGTTATGTTTATTCATATCATGATCTGATCACCATGCTCAATATATCCCATATGCATGGGGGTATTGGGGTAACGATACAAAAGGTTTGCTAGAGCAGACCCTCTATCACTCAGACTCAGCCCCCCCCCAACCAAACTCAGCCCCCCCCCCCCCCCGAAACAAAATCCTGGCTACAGGCCTGTCCCTTGTCAAAAAAAGATTGGAAAGCACTGGTTTATGGTCATAGCATTAGTTATGTGCCAAAACTGGATAAGAATTGATTTCTAAGTGTCTCTTTTTAACAAAAGATTATTTGAGTGTCCTCAAATGAAAATTTAGTCAATAACCACACATTAACTAAACGTTTAGTTTGAATCTTGTGCTAAAACACAAAAATAATTATTGTCTGGGGACATTTAT
Organism: Anolis sagrei; assembly: GCF_037176765.1. Taxonomy (NCBI): domain Eukaryota; kingdom Metazoa; phylum Chordata; class Lepidosauria; order Squamata; family Anolidae; genus Anolis; species Anolis sagrei. The sequence continues at coordinate 144,301,995 of NC_090023.1, read as the reverse complement.
TTAATGTATGAAATGTGATTGTTCCGTTGCTTAGGAAACAGTTTTAAAAATGCTTCACCATGAGTGCCCTTGAAATACAAAGGAATAATGCTCATCCTTCCAGATGCCAAGGGGCACAGCTGTGTTACTAGTCCCTGGCTCATTGGGAGGAAAGTTACCAATACCTGATATTAAAGCACTAGTCTAGACATTTTGCTGCCTGCAGATGTTAGATACCAACTCCTGACGGCCCTAGCTAGCCTTCCTCATCAGATGATGGGGACCATGGTCCAAGAATACTTGGAAGACCACCCATTTGCTACGCCTAATGGATATTTTCCTGGTAGCAAACAAATATGAATAAGGATCCTTATGGATAGAAAAATATGTAAGCAAATATAAGTTCATTGTATAAGATAACCATTATCAAAATTGTTGTTGAAAAATTTATCTCCCCTCCAAAAAATAATGAATTAAACATAATTTCTATTATATATATATATATTTAAAATTAATACAAGTTCAGCAGTTGTGAAAGCCCTATGGTTCCATCTTTTGAAAGGGTTCATTTCTGCAACCAGCTGGAGCCTGGACATTCCTGGAGGGATTAAATCAGTGGTTCTCAATCTGTGAGTCCACATGTGTTTTGGCCTACAACTCCCAGAAATCCCAGCCAGTATAACAGCTAGGTTGCTGCGAGTTTTCCAGGCTATATGGCCATGTTCCAGAAGCATTCTCTCCTGACGTTTTTGTTTGTTTAATAATGTAATACAACTGTTTGGTTTGCTCCTGATACGATAAATAAATACCCTCTATAGCAAGCATCCTTTGAGGACAAAACATTAGAGCAGACTGCTTCTGGAACATGGCCATACAGCCAGAAAACTCACAGCAACCTAGTGATTGCGGCCATGAAAGACTTCGACAACACAGTTTACCAGCTGTTAGGATTTCTGGGAGTTGAAGGCCAAAACATCTGCAGACCCGCAAGTTGAGAACCACTGGATTATATCAATCATATTCTAACAAGCCCAAAAGCCCTGGGGACCCAGTGTGGTCTGGTTAGGTATTTTGCATGCTGTTTATTGTTTGATTTGGGGTTTTATGAATGGTGCTGTTAGAAATAGATATGGCTCTCTGGATGTGGGATACAAGAGGATCTTGGGATGTGGACAGAGCACAGCTGCCATCATCCTGGGCCAATCCCCACCAACATATGGTCATGATGGTAACCCTTCTCTCGGTCCCACCTCCAGTAGCTCCACTGGCTGCCAGTCTGTTACGGGGCATACTTCAAAGCACTTGACGGTTCAAGTTCAGGTTATTTGGTTGATCACATCCCTTTGTATGAACCTGCCCAGGCCCTGAGATCCCCAGGAGAGGCCTTTCTCTTACTTCCACCTCTATCTCAAGCTCAGTTGATAGAAATGAAGAGCAGGTCTTCCTTCTCAGTGGTTGTCCATCAACTCTGGAACCCCCTTCTTCCCAAGGAAGGCAGAATGGCCCTCTTCCTGCTTTTATATGTTTTTATGGATTTAATTTGAAATTTTAAAAATACTAATGATGTTTAAGGTAAAGCTAAAGGTTTTCCCCTGACATTAAGTCTGGTCGTGTCTGACTCTGGAAGTTGGTGCTCATCTCCATTTCTAAGCCAAATAGCCAGCGTTGTCCATAGCCACCTCCAAGGTCATGTGGCTAGCATGACTGCATGAAGCGTTGTTACCTTCCCACCTATTGATCTACTCACATTTGCATGCACAGCAGGAGCTCACGCCGCTCCCCGTATTTGAACCTGTGACCTTTTGATCAGCAAGTTCAGCAGCTCAGCGGCTTAACTCACTGTGCCACCTATTGATGTTTAATGCTGTTCTAATATTTGTATATTGGTATAGTTATGACAATGTCTAACGTTTGGTTCTGTTTTTATTATTATTACCAGCTTGGGGACCTGGCGGTGCCCAGGTTATTTGAGAACGGCATTGTTTGCCTGTGCTCCAAGTGTAGTTTAGGTCCAATGTTGGCTGGGTTCAGTGGTTGCAGGTGAACTACAGCTTCCATATGGAAGTTCCATTGACCATGGCCCATCCTCCTCCAAACTGCACCAGGATGCAGAATGGGTCACGGGGGCTCTGGTCTTGAACAGTTATTGGTATGTGGCACTGTGATCTGAGGAAGCGAGTGAAGGTACTGGAAGTCCCATCATCCATGGTCTGTCAGCCCAGAACCCGCACCAGGACATAGAGTGGGTCATGGAGGCTCTATGTGCCAAGTTTGCTCTTTATCAGTCATTGGTGTGGGTCTCAGTGTTCTCAGGAAGTGGGTGAAGGTACCGCAAGTCCCATCATCGATGGCCCATCATCTAACAAACCATGCCAGGAAGTAGAGTGGGTCATGGGGGCTCTATGTGCCAAGTTTGCTCTTGATCAGTCATTGGTGTGGGTAGGAATGGTCTCAAGAAGTGAATGAAGATACTGTAGTTCCCATCTTGTAAACTGTAACCTGCCCTGATCCCTCACTGAGAGACAGGGCGAGACAGAAATAAAGTTTTATAAATATTTTCAATTGTATGCTGATGTTTTTATGTTAACTGCTTTGCATCTCCTGCGGCAGAGATAAGGTGATGTATAAATAATAATTAATGGGTCTGTGTGTACCACATGTGGTTGAGATCCATCATTGGTGGGTTTCACAGTGGTCTCTGGATGTGGGTGGAGTGCAACCCCCATCAGGAAAAGGTAAAGGTTTCCTCTTGACATTAAGTCTAGTCATGTCTGACTCTGGGGGTGTGGGGCTCATCAAGAGCCAGCATTGTCCATAGGCACCTCCTAGATCATGTGGCCGGCATGACTACATGGAGCGCCTTTACCTTCTTGCCCAGGTGGTACCTATTTATCTATGCACATTTGTATGTTTTTGAACTGCTAGGTTGGCAGAAGCTGGGGCTAACAATGGGAGCTCACCCTGCTTCCCAGATTTGAACCACCAATCTTTCATAGAATCATAGAATCAAAGAGTTGGAAGAGACCTCATGGGCCATCCAGTCCAATCCCATTCTGCCAAGAAGCAGGAATATTGCATTCAAATCACCCCTGACAGATGGCCATCCAGCCTCTGTTTAAAAGCTTCCAAAGAAGGAGCCTCCACCACACTCCGGGGCAGAGAGTTCCACTGCTGAACGGCTCTCACAGTCAGGAAGTTCTTCCTCATGTTCAGATGGAATCTCCTTTCTTGTAGTTTGAAGCCATTGTTCTGCGGCCTAGTCTCCAAGGAAGCAGAAAACAAGCTTGCTCCCTCCTCCCTGTGGCTTCCTCTCACATATTTATACATGGCTATCATGTTTCCTCTCAGCCTTGTCTTCTTCAGGCTAAACATGCCCAGCTCGTTAAGCCGCTCCTCATAGGGCTTGTTCTCCAGACCTTTTATCATTTTAGTCACTCTCCTCTGGACACATTCCAGCTTGTCAATATCTCTCTTGAATTGTGGTACCCAGAACTGGACACAATATTCCAGGTGTGGTCTAACCAAAACAGAATAGAGGGGTAGCATTACTTCCCTGGATCTAGACACTATGCTCCTATTGATGCAGGCCAAAATCCCATTGGCTTTTTTTGCTGCTACATCACATTGTTGGCTCATGTTTAACTTGTTGTCCACGAGGACTCCAAGATCTTTTTCACACGTACTGCTCTCGAGCCAGGCGTCACCCATTCTGTATCTTTGCATTTCGTCTTAGCCTCTAATATCCTTTTGGTCAGCAAGTTCAACAGTTCAGCGGTTTAACCCGCTGTGCCACGGGCAGAACCCCCATTACTTCCCTCCCAAAAACCTCACTATTTTAAGATAGGTGTGATGGGTCTGTGTGTCAAATTTGGTCCAGATCCCTCATTGCTGGTCATGCGACTCTCTGGGTGAGGGAGCCATCCTGAAAATTTTTGTTGTTGTTCATTCGTTCAGTCGCTTATGACTCTTCGTGACCTCATGGACCAGCCCACGCCAGAGCTCCCTGTCGGCCGTCACCACCCCCAGCTCCTTCAAGGTCAAGCCAGTCACTTCAAGGATGCCATCCATCCATCTTGCCCATCATCCAACTTCCTTTTTCCTTCCATTTCCCCCAAGCATTGTTGTCTTCTCTAAGCTTTCCTGTCTTCTCATGATGTGGCCAAAATACTTCATCTTGGCCTCTAATATCCTTCCCTCCTGAAAAATACACGCATACATATTTTGACTTCTATTTATGCAGCTATGCAATCACAGGTGCCTCCATCAGTCCTGCCCTGGCCTTTCTTCTCCCTGGCCTCCCCGTAGGCGGGGCCTCTCGAACAAGCCACGCCCACCGAGGAGGTGTGAGCGCGCAGCCAGAGACGCGTTTGGGACGGAGGCGGAGGTTTGGACGCTGTCGGCCCCCGTAAGCCGCGAGTGTGCTGTCGATTCCTGCTCGGGTAGCTGCCGTTGTGGAGAGCAAGAGGGCCGCCATGAGCGAGAAGGGGGAGCTGGACCTGACCGGGGCCAAGCAGAACACGGGCATGTGGCTCGTCAAGGTGAGCGGGAGGGAGGAAGGGAGGGAGGGAGAGAAGAGGCCTCCTCTTTCCGGGAAATGGCGGACAAAAGTTGCCAAACAGGGCGCAGTGTGGAGAAAGTGGCCTCCAAGGCTGCCCACCCCCTCCCCGCCCCTCACTCGTTGTATGAATGCATGGCGGTGCCTGAGGGAGAGAGAGAGAGAGGGTGAGTGAGGTGGTGACAGCCAAGACTTCAGGGGGCTCAGTCCCAGTCATGAAGCAGGAATGATCTGCAATGGAGCCCTTGAGTGCTTAGAGAAGGAGGACACCAAGAAGTGCGCTCTTGGAAGGCCAGACTGTCAAGGGAGAGGGGCTGCATTGTTCCTCTTCCTCCCTTGTACCCAGGGCCACATCAGCCTCGTGGTTGCCTTCAAGGGGCCCTTAAGTCTGTGGAGACAGAGGGCCAACTATATTTTTTTAACATAGTGAGCTTTATCACTGGGTTGTTGTAGGGTTTTTGGGCTATATGGCCATTTGATAGAAGCATTCTCTCCTGACGTTTCGCCTGCATCTATAGACAGCATCCTCAGAGGTTGTGAGGCCATAGGTCAGTGGTTCTCAACCTTCCTGATGCCGCAACCCCTTAATACAGTACCTCATGTTGTGGTGACCCCCAACAATGAAATCATTTTCGTTGCTAATTCATAACTGGAATTTTGTTACTGTTATGAATGGTTTTAGTTGCTGGGATTTATAGTTCACTTCCAATCAAAGAGCATTCTGAACTCCACCAACAATGGAATCGAACCAAACTTGGCACCCAGAACTCCCATGACCAACAGAAAATACTGGAAAGGGTTGGTAGGCATTGGCATTGAGTTTGGGAGTTGTAGTTCACCTACATCCAGAGAGCACTGCGGACTCAAACAGTGACAGATCTGGACCAAACTTGGCACGAATACTCAATATGCCCAATATGTGAACACTGGTAGAGTTTGGGGGAAATAGATCTTGATATTTGGGAGTTGTAATTGCAGAGATTTATAGTTCACTTACCATCAAGGAGCACTCTGAACCCACCCCACAATTTATCTGCTCCAAACTTGGCACACTACCTACATGGCCAATATTGAATACTGGTGGGGTTGGGGCAAGCTGTTTTTGAATTCTGGGAGTTGTAGTTCACCAACACCAAAAAAGGAAAAGAAGGATAGGCAGACATATGTTCAGCCTTTTCTCCAAGAGGGTTACTAAGACCATCAGAAATATGTTTTCAGATGGACTTTGGTGACCCCCCCTCTCTGAAACCGTCTCGTGACCCCCCCAAGAGTTCCAACCCCCACGTTGAGAAGCACTGCCATAGATGCAGGTGAAACGTCAGGAGAGAATGCTTCTAGAACATAGCCATATGGCCCGAAAAACCTACAACAACCTATAGTGAGCTTGAGTTTGTTGCCCAGTTCAGGTCCCCAGATGTCATTAAACGACAGCTCTCACCACTTTGAATTATCCACCATGTGAACTGGGGATGATGGGAATTGAACCCAACAGCACTTGCAGCTCTGGGGATAGGGAAACGTGAAAAGACATTTTAAAGCCAGGCATCCTGTTCACAAGCCGTGTATCTCAATTCAAGCCCCACTCTCCTGACCTATCCTAAAGTCACTCCACTTTTTGCCAATTAATTTCCCAGCAAAGTACAAGGTGGTGGTTTTGATCTTTAAAACCCCACATAGTTTGGGTCCACGTCACCTAAAGGATCACCTTCTCCTGTACAATCCATCTTGTACACTTTGGCTTTGACTACTGCAACACGCTGGGGTTGCCTATGAAGACTGTTCGGAAGCTTCAATTGGTCCAACAGGTGGCAGCCAGATTACTCACTGGAGCGGGGTACAGGGAACATACAACCCCCCTGCTGCGTCAGCTCCACTGGCTGCCAGTTTCCTACCAAGCACAGTACAAAGTGCTAGCTTTAGCCTATAAGAAGCAACAAGATCCTGAGCTGCGCTAATGGGGATTCTCAATCTGAGGAAATCTAAGGTGATCCTCCCCCCCAATCCCCCCCTCTGACCCAGCCAGGGAGCCCGGGGCAATCAGGGGTTCCGAAAGAGGCCCGAAAAAGGTCCGGGGGTCAGATTAACCCTAAAGAAGAGAACGGAGGAGGAGGAGGAGGAGGAGCGAGGTAGAGCGCTGCCATTACAATGCAGCCGCCTCCCTCAAGCCTTTAAGATCTAACCGTGGCGGTTCCTCGCGACACCATCACCGCTGCTGCCACCACCTATCACCTTACTACAGCCCGTTGCGGAGTCACCTCCAGGCTATTGAGGGTAGACTGCAGCGGGCCCGCCATCCCAGGCACGGCCCGGGAGTGGCCTATCATCCCAGGCACGGCCGACGTCGCCGCCGACGCCGCCAGCGGTATTAACACCCAGCGCTCCTTCGGGCCTGCTAGGCCCCGCAGCCACGAGCCCCTCCCTCCCGCCGGTCCGGGGGAGGGAGAGAAGGAAGAAGGCCCTCGAGCACTCCGTCGGGCCCATTAGGCCCCGCCGCCGCGAGCCCCTCCCTCCCGCCGGTCCAGGGGAGGGGAGAAGGAAGAAGACTCTCCAGCGCTCCTTCGGGCCTGCTAGGCCCCACCGCCGCGCACTCCTCCCTCCCCGCTGAGAACGCGCTGCTCGGATCCCTCCGTGCTTCCATCTGGTGGTGGCCGGAGTGCAGGAGCTGTGTTGGCTCGGCGCTGCCATTGTATTGCATCGGCTCGGCCCCCATCACCAATAGCAGCGGCCCTCTGCTGGCTGAGTTGTGCCACCAACAGTGGAATTCCATCATTGACTGCTTCCTTGCCATCCGGATCTCATCGTCAACGCGGGACATTTTCCATCGCGCCACTAGCGTCCGGAATAAACATCGCCACTCCTCCATTAGTGGGGGCCCAAGCAACAACCGGAAGGCCTAGAAGCTCAGTGTTCTGCTGCTGCCATCCAGAACTCATAGCAACAGAAATCCTGTTACCTCCTGCAACATCGCCCCCTTTGGCTGGAGGTGCAATTGATATCACTCCACACAGCTGCTAGAAACTGTCTCCTTGGAGTCACTGCCTGCAATATATAAGACCAACCCCCATTAAGCTTCATCAGCTTTCCACTGGGACAGTCAAGAAGAACTAGGGGCCAGGCCAAGGGGTGCCGGCTTGCTGTCCACGGGCCCTAGAAGCTGGGCCCTATGGTTCTAACTGCCCATCCTAGTTGAATGACATCGGGTTTCTTCTGTGGGCACTGACTTTGAGTTATTGAACTATTGAGCACTTTAGTCCATCACTGAGACTCTATGGTACTATTAGAATCTGAGCCATAGAAAACCACCTAGCACTTTAATTTCTAGCACTTTAATCCTGCACTTTAGAACGCCTGGGTCATTATAAGCTATCAACTGGTCCCAAACCAATAAGCTGCTGTGAGGTGTGGCACTATAGCACTTTAGACAGCCCTGTACCCTAGGCAGACCCTAGCTCTACATTACGAACTACCAGCAATTGACTGATGCCACCACCTTTGTCAATTTTGTTATTACTGACAGCCTTCTCTGCCAGTGTTACTCAAATGCACTTTATGTTCTCCAATACATGGGAAGGAGTAGGAAGCAGGGGGGTGGAGGACCCTAGGGGTTCAGAGTTATACAACTACAACAATGTCTGCTATTATTATGCATCAACACCTGATACTTCAAATGAGGAGCTTGGAGGAATTTCCCCCGGGGTAGGTGGCTCTGCGGGTGAAGGGGCTGCTATAGAGGTGGTGACAGGTAGAGGGAGATACGGGAAAGGGAGAACAAATTACTCAATCCGACCCAAAATTTCTAACAATAATTTGGCGAATTCAAAACATTTTAAGGATGCAAGACAAAAACAAACCTGGCCCAAAAAGTACAATAGAACATTGGCAATCCCAAAGATTACTTATACTACAACTTTACAAACGATTCGGCCCGAAAACAGTAGGAATATATTGGCAACTCCAAAAAACCCTCCTGACAAGATACAGCTGAGATGACAGGATGGTGGTCCCTCTGGGTTAAGGGTGGTGCTGTTCAATGCCAGGTCGGTAAATGGAAAAACCTCCACCATTCGAGATCTAATTCAGGAGGAACAAGCCGACCTGGCATGTATAACAGAGACCTGGCTGGACGAGGGGGGAGGGGTGAACCTCTCCCAACTATGCCCGCCAGGGTACTCTGTCCAGCACCAGCCGAGACCCGGAGGGCGGGGAGGAGGAGTGGCAGTCGTCTATAAGGTTTGCATTCCCCTGATCAGGTGCCCCATCCCACAATCATCGTCATTTGAGTGTGCCGGCTTTAGGTTAGGTGACCGGGACAGGATAGGGATTCTGTTAGTGTACCGACCACCCCGCTGCACGACAGTCTCCCTACCTGAGCTAGCAGGAGTGGTCTCGGACATGGCGTTGAGCTCCCAGCGGCTTTTAGTCCTGGGGGATTTCAATATCCATGCCGAGACCGCTCTTTCAGGTGCAGCTCAGGACTTTATGGCCGCCATGACAACCATGGGCCTGTCCCAACTAGTATCTGGTCCCACCCATACTGCCGGACACACATTGGATTTGGTCTTTTCTCAGGGATGGGGTGACAGTGTCGGGGTGGAGGAGCTGACCATCGCTCCATTGTCATGGACCGATCACCACCTGATTAGGTTTAGACTGACTGTACCTTCTAACCTCCGCAGGGGTGGTGGACCCATTAGAATGGTCCGCCCCAGGAGACTCATGGATCCAAATGGCTTCCTGACGGCTCTTGGGGAATTTCCCACCTCCCTGGCTGGCGACTCGGTCGATGCCTTGGTCTCTCATTGGAACACCGAGATGACTAGGGCAATTGACACAATTGCTCCGGAACGCCCCCTCTCGAGTAACCGAGCCAATCCAGCCTCTTGGTTTACTGAGGAGCTGGCGGCAATGAAGCGAAAGAAGAGGTGGCTAGAGCGCGTGTGGCGGAAGAATCCGACTAAATCAGCCCAAACACATCTGAATGCCTTTCTAAGGTCCTACGGTGTGGCAATAGAGGCAGCACAAAAAACATCCTTTGCCGCCAATATTGCATCTGCGAAGAATCGTCCAGCTGAGCTCTTCCGAGTTGTCAGGGGTTTGTTAAATCCGCCAAAAAGCGAGATCCCTGACAGCTCGGGAGCTCGCTGTGAAGCGTTTGCTCGATTCTTCGCAGATAAAATTGGGCGGATTCGGTCGGATTTCGACACCACTTTACCTGCAGTCTCTGAGGATGTAACGAGAGCATCTTCTTGTCAGGTTTTATTGGATTCCTTTCAATTGGTTCAGCTTGAGGATGTGGACAGGATCCTTGGAGAGGTGCGACCCACCACATGCATCCTAGACCCCTGTCCATCCTGGCTGATAAAAGAAGCCAGAGGGGGTTTGGCAGAGTGGGTGAAGGTGGTGGTTAATGCCTCCTTGCAGGAGGGCAAGATTCCAGCGAGCTTAAAGCAAGCTATTATCAAACCGCTGTTGAAGAAACCATCACTGGACCCCACTCAATTAGACAACTATCGGCCAGTTTCCAATCTCCCCTATTTGGGCAAAGTCATGGAACGTGTGGTGGCAGCGCAACTCCAGGGATTTCTGGTAGACACTGATTATCTTGATCCGGCACAGTCTGGCTTTAGACCGGGACATGGAACGGAAACAGCCTTGGTCGCCTTGGTAGATGATCTTCGCAGGGAGCTAGACAGGGGGAGTGTGTCCCTGTTAGTTCTGCTGGACCTCTCAGCGGCCTTCGATACCGTCGATCACGGTATCCTTCTGGGACGCCTCACAGATATGGGACTTGGGGGTACTGCTTTGCTGTGGCTCCAGTCCTTTCTGGAGGGACGGTCCCAGAAGGTGTTACTGGGTGACACCTGTTCGGCCCCAAAGCCATTGTCATGTGGAGTCCCTCAGGGATCAATTCTGTCCCGATGTTGTTTAACATCTACATGAAGCCGTTGGGGGAGATCATTCGGAGTTTCGGACTGCGATGTTATCTCTATGCCGATGATGTCCAGATCTGTCACTCCTTTCCACCTGTCACCAAGGAGGCTGTCCAGACCTTGAACCGGTGTCTAGCTGCTGTGTCGGACTGGATGAGAGCTAACAAATTGAAATTAAATCCAGACAAGACAGAGGTCCTACTGGTCAGTCGTAAGGCCGAACAGGGTATAGGGTTACAGCCTGTACTGGATGGGGTTACACTCCCCCTGAAGTCGCAGGTTCGCAGCTTGGGAGTAATCCTGGATTCACCGCTGAGCCTGGAACCCCAGGTCTCGGCGGTGGCCGGGAGAGCTTTTGCGCAATTAAAACTTGTGCACCAGTTGCGCCCGTACCTTGGGAAGTCTGATCTGGCCACGGTGGTCCACGCTCTTGTTACATCCCGAATAGACTACTGCAACGCTCTCTACATGGGGTTGCCCTTGAAGACTGTTCGGAAACTTCAACTAGTCCAGCGAGCGGCAGCCAGATTGCTTACCGGGGCAACATACAGGGAGCATACCACCCCCCTGCTATGCCAGCTCCACTGGCTGCCGGTTCAGTTCCGAGCACAATTCAAGGTGCTGGTCTTGACCTATAAAACCCTGTACGGTTCCGGTCCACTGTATCTGTCCGAACGTATCTCCCGCTACGTCCCACCTCGGAGCTTGAGATCATCTGGGGAGGTCCTGCTCTCGACCCCACCACTCTCACAAGTGAGGCTGGTGGGGACGAGGAGCAGGGCCTTCTCAGTGGTGGCCCCTCACCTGTGGAACTCACTCCCCGGGGAAATCAGAGCGTCACCATCCCTCCTCTCCTTCAGGAGGAGGGTGAAAACTTGGTTATGGGACCAGGCCTTTGGGCAACCAGGCAATTAAAGACTAGCAGGATGGACAAAATGGTATTAAAAACGGATCTATGAGACAGCAAACACTGACAACGTAAGGGAGGAATTTAGGTTTGTATTGATTTTATTGATTTTATAGATTTTTATTGGAATAATGCATGAAGATGTTAGTAATTGTGAATTTTATTGTAAGTTGAGATGATTGTTATGATGCTGGCATCTAATCGTGCCTTTACTGTGTAAGCCGCCCTGGGTCCCCTTCGGGGTGAGAAGGGCGGGGTAAAAGAACCCCAAATAAATAAATAAATAAATAAGATGGTTCATACAGCCTATCTCCCTGTATGAACCATCTTGGAGGTTAAGATTGTCCGGGGAGGGCCTTGCTTTCAGTCCCACCTCCTTTGCAAGTGTGGTTGGTGGGGACAAGAGACAGGGCCTTCTCAGTGGTGGTCCCTTGGCTGTGGAACTCCCTCCCCACCCCCTCCCTCCTGACATTCAGAAAAGGGCTAAAAACCAATCGTTCGGGTGGTGAGCAATACAAGGAATGATCAGGGATTATGTGCAATAGATATGATATTTGGAATGGCCTGGACTACGATTGTTGGATTGTGTGATTTTAATTGTTTATATTTTTATGTTTTTAATTCTAAAATTTAATGTTAAATGATATCATGTTTTATTATTTAATTCATGATTGTATGTTATTATCGTTATGTTAGGTTCTTTATGAAGGAATATCAAAGAAGGAAGATGCAGGCATGGCTTTGGGAGGTTAAAACAGAGATAAAGTTTGTTGTAGGAGGGAAATCTTAGAAACAGAGAGTAGAAAGAGACCCAGTCTGTAAATTCTGGTAGGTGGTCGAATTATAAAAAGCTAGGTTATTTTATTTTGCAGCACACCTTAATATCTTCCAAAGATTCAGATATTAGCTGTACATATTATGAACTATTGAACTTGTGAAGATTATATTAATATACACATAACTGGAGGTAAATAACCGTTTTAGCCCATCAAAGCTTGTGCTTTAGTGACAAAACTAACAAATTATATCTGGGTCAAGAAAAAGTGATAAAATTAAATTGATTTACTACAACTTTTGACAACAAGTGAATAGCCTTTATATGCATTGTTAATAGTTTACTGGCAAATGTATACTAGAGTTGGATATGTTTCAGCTATAATAAAATAGCTGCCAACCTAGCAGTTCTACAACATGCAAATGTGAGTAGATCAGTAGGTACTGCATCATAAGGTAACAGCACTCCATGCAGACATGCCAGCCACATGACCTTGGAGGTGTCTATGGGCAATGCCAGCTCTTCGGCTTAGAGATGGAGATGAGCACCACCCCCAGAGTCAGATTCTACTAGACTTCATGTCAAGGGAAAACCTTTACCTTTGTGATAAAATAATAAAGAATATGTACATATTGTTTATTTCTTGTAAATCACCGGAAAACAATACTATTGTATTGTATAGTTGTTCATTTAATTTGTAAAAGATATAGGATTGTTCCAGAACAGACATTATTGTCAGAATGCATACATCTTCTCTCCTTCCCCATGTGTCTCCCAAATCTCTGAAGATTGTGGTATCCCCTGGAGAAGATATGGCAGGTGTGTGGAGCACCTCAAGGCAGTTGGAGAAGGGGGCGCAGCTGAAGAAGCAGAAATTTGGATTAGATTGGATGTAGAACATTGCTTAGAATGTTATTAAAAATGGCAGTTTTTTGTATGTCTTGTTCTGCTTAAAAAAATCAATCTGCAATATTTTGTGTTGATTTAAGGAATCTCCCATAAAAGGCACTGGGGGAAGATATGGGTTACATAAATATTTTTCTGCATTTACTTCATGCTTTTATTGCTTTTTTCTTATTTTTTTAGGTTCCCAAATACTTGTCCCAACAGTGGAATAAAGCATCAGGAAGAGGTGAAGTAGGAAAGCTAAGAATTGCCAAGTAAGGGTTTTTGTATTTTCCATTTGATGATTCAGGGATTCCTTTGTTTTGGTTGTCTGAGGATCCTATCTCTGGCATGCAGCTCTCTGAGCTAAACACCATGGCCCCTGAAAACCCATAGAAAATGGGTCAAGGGATTGCAAAATAGAGCAGTTTTCACCCATAGAGCTTAGACTCTTGGCTCCCCACATACTCCTGGACTTTTAAAACTGCAAAAGAATGGGGGGGGGGGGGGATCAGCCAAAAGTAATACCAAAAAGGACAGATCTCCCAAATGATATGCTCTGTGAAGACAGGAGTGTCTTTAAAGGGCAGGTTTCTAGTTCTGAGTCTAGTTCTCATCAGAATAACTTCAGTGAATTTATTTTAACTGACATCAAGATGCAAGTCCCTATCATAAAGTGCTTGGCAGGGTCAGGGTCAGTAAGGCACTGCGGTATGGAATTCAGATATCCCCATTCAGGTTTTCCTGTTCAAGGATCCTTGATCTGTGGTGGGCTCAACCCCAGCCATCGTGCTTGGAAATGGGTAGGTTTCCAGCACCACCGCCTCTATTTCTGCCAAAGCAGTGGATATAACCAGCTCCTTCTGATTGGCTGCTTAGGGTGGGTTTTTTGGGGCATTATAACTGCCTTTTTCAGTTGTGTAGAAATTTGTGCTAACTTTTTGAATTTATTGTCTACTTTCTAATAGCAATGTTTTTTTTTTAAAAATAAATGATATATCTTTGTTTATTTCACAGAAACCAAGGAAGAACAGAAGTAAGTAAATTGAAATGCAAATATTGTTTTTTTATTGAATTGTACTGCTTCGTAAAATTGTATAAGGCTCTGAGCAGTCTCCTCTTAAATTGATCAGCAATCCCAATTTTACTTTATTTCAACAACATTGGGGAACCCAGAGCAATTTAAAGTACAAAGAGGAAATAATTTTGCAATGTGTACAATAAATGAAAAATGAATAGAACTTGTTGTGGTATTAATACTGACAGTAGCAAATGCAACATAGTGCCTCTATAACGAACGTTAAACAACAAATTAACGTATGTGTTGATGTTGAAAAAATCATTAGTTGCTATATCTTGAGAAAAGCTGTTATATGGAATATAAAGAGACTTTGCAAAAATAGCAAAAGATCATGAAGCATCTATCTCAGGCCTTCATGTTCTCTTCAAATAGAGGAATTGGGGAGGGCGGGGTGGTAATCTTCGTATACTAAATAAGACAGACAATGTGAATACTGTTTTGGAAGATCTAAAGCAGTGCAATCTATTTTTGAGGAGATACTGAATGTTAATGTATATCAATATGAACTGAACAGGAATAATTCCTGTTTCAGGTATTGAATAAAATAAACTGATATTACAATTGATTTTACATATATGCCCTCAAGGCTTTAGTATTCAATTTTTACTGTGCTTTGAAGCCCCTCTTTTGCTATAACTCTAAACTGAATATTCTGAGTTATGCTGATCTTGCTAATTTATGCCAAATAAATGTTATTTCTACTTATGTTCTCCTTCCTGGGGTCTTTTCTGTTTGTCCTGTTGTCCTATCCTATAGGTTATATCTGTTCAGACTAAAAGGCAATTTTTTAGATTCTTGTGTGTATTTAGCAATGAGAAATGATGAATGAGCTTTGAAGAAAATTGCTGAGATATTCTTTGCAATAGGAAGATACTGAAGCTAATTCTAGTTCACCAGGTTTATTTAAATTCCTGCCCAACACAATCCCTGTTTAATTCAACTAGTTAATCCTGCTTTTGTGGCTGGTATAGTTCTAGAAAAGACAGTTGAGAAAATACCTTTGAGGGATACTGCAATGCTATTCTGAAGAGTGAATGCTTGGTTTTGTTTTTGCATTTGAAACCAAGATAATTAGAAATAGTCAGATTTTCTTGTTTAAAGAAGAAATTTTAAACTAACAGTACATTCTGCATTCCTGAAGGAATACATTTATTTTAGGTGGAGACAAAAGAAAACCAGATTTGAGTCATAAACTGTAATATCATAATTGCTGGGATATGTTTCTTTGCCTCTCTAACTGTGTTTCCTTAATCCGGGACCGAGGAAAGAACGACCCCTAAAGTTCTTCTAGGACAGACCTGCATAACTTGGGAATAGTAAGGGTCCGAATTAAAAATATGCAAAACTTCTTTGGGCCTTATCCACCAAACTCCAGTGGATACTAAGAGTACACACACACTTGCATGTACACCAAAATACATAGGAGTGCAGAAATCCATCATGATACAGTGATTTGAATGTTGGACTATTGCTCTGGAAACATGGCTTGAAATCTTGACTCAGACATGAAATCCACTGGATGACCTTAGACAAGTCACAGTATCTCAACCTCAGAGGAGAACAAAGGCAAAGTTCCTCTGAACAAATCTGGCTGAGAAAACCCTGTGATATTTTTAGCTTAAGTCAGAAAGAACTTGAGGCACACAACAACAACAGAAGAGTGGCAAGTTATAAAACTTACACTAAACGAGGTCAACTTGTTCAATATTATTTACCTTAATAGTTCTTTTCAGGTCAAAGACCTTTAGTCTCCTGCTTTTAGTCTCTTTTCCTGAATCCATGTTTATTTTTACTTTTAAATACCCTTTATCTCTTCTTATTTTCTTCTTTTTATACAGACGTGGGCAAACTGTGTGACTCATTAGTTATTGATGAACAACAACTCCTACCTTAATCCACATTGGCTATGCTGGCTATGTCTAATGGGGTTGCACCCCAGAAGTATACGAAGAGTTGCATTTTGCCCACTCTTGTCTTAAAATAGCATTAACAGAAAAATTTGATCCTGCCCAAATTTCAATCTACCAGTTGGACATTGCTTATTACTCCACAGTAAGAAAGTGTAGGAGCTTCTTATGGTCCTGGACAGAGGCCTTTTGCAGCTCTGGTGCATACGTGAAGTACATTTTTCCCCCTTTTTCTTTCTAAATTCTCAAAAACAGCTGGTAATTCTATCACTTACAATAAATATTCACTGCCATTTATGGTTGTCAGGTATCTTTCACTTTGAATGAAGATCTTGCAAACATTGATGATATTGGTGGAAAGCCAACTTCCATCAGCGCACCCAGAGAGCATCCTTTTCTTCTACAAAGTGTGGGAGGACAGACATTAACCGTGTTTACAGAGAGCGCCTTAGGTAAGTAGGATGGAGAAGTACTGAAAACACATGTAGGTGTTTCCATGAATGTTTGATAACGATATTAAATCTCCAAATTTTGTTTGATTGACTCTTCAATGTTCTCTTTACCTTCTGGATGTTTTTTTTTTCTTATATAGCCTAGGCATTTAATATTTTTCATGAATAAGCCACTTTGAGTCTCAGTCTTGGGGAAAAGGCAGGATATAAAGATGATGATGATGATCAGAATAGTAATAGTAATGAAGTAAAATTATCACCTGTTTAATATTTAGAAAAAGAAACTTTTGTTTTTGGCTGTGGACCATACTATAATATTAGAATTTAAAATTTACTGCCAGAAACTAGGTGTTGCTATGGAACTACTTCATCAAAACTATACAAATCATTCATACTACATGTTAAGTTCACTCAAATAGTATCATTTTACTTACATCCTTTCAATAGTATTTCTAAGGTAGTTTATGGCATGAACCTGTCAAAATTCTACCAAGATAGTCCTATCCTATCTGATTTGTCATTGATCCACTCCTTTGGGTTTTACGTAGATCTACCATTTGCCAAAATATACGATCCTGTGCTTTTCTTTTCCATTTCTGACTGAATAGCTTAACCATTGAGCAGTTCAGAATCACCAAATGTTTAGCAAAGCATTTTTCCCCACTGATCTCTGGAAGCAATCATGAGTATCCTCCTGAGATAGCATTGAGTAGCTCCAGGACACCATAGAACTGACTGTGTCCTTTTAAAATGATAATTTGACATTTGTGAAAGGTTTAACTTAATGGGTATACACTGATTGGTCTCAAAATTAAGAGAAAGGAGGAGATCTTGTTTATAACAGCTGAGACAGAAGTAATATTGATCCCTGCTTTATGAGGGCTTCATAGAAATAAGACCAGGAGATTATTTGAATTCAGAAATAAATTTGTAGCACATGAAACTATTTTAAAATTGGTGAAACTGATTTATGGTTGTTCACTCCAATATATAACTGAGCATCTGCATTATGTTTTGATGGAAGTATCTTCAGCTGTCTTTCAAGAAAAGTGCACTGAAGTAATTTAGACCGCTGCTTCTTACTGTGGGTCTTGGCCCCAAATGGGGTACTGTTAGCTGAAAAGATCTATTAGCAACACTGTTTACAGTGGACTTTGCAGAAAATGCCTTAGCTGTAACCCACAAAAAGGAAAAATGGTCTGTTTAGCAAGCCTTGCAAATGCCGATTTATTATCAGTAAATGTTTGATTTGTATACCTATTTTATATACTATATAAAAAAATTGAGTGAAAAAGGGTAGTGAGTGGGAAAAGCATAAGGAGCCCTGATTTAGACTGCAATCCCGTTACCTCCTGACCAAGAAGTAAAACATATTGAACTCAGATTTATATAGCATTGTACTGTTGGTCTGCAAAGTTGGAGGGCATATATAGCATTGCCACTTTGAAAAACCAGATCCCATCCCCTCTCAACTTGGACTAGATATTCACTCTGGTTTGCAAATTGATTACTGCATTCATTAGTGGACATTACAGAAGTTGAATTTCTAGACCCTGCGCTGACCAGTTTGTATCTTACACTATCTAAGATTCTGAAAAAAAACCCCCAAAACTTTTAAACATGTGTTATGACACATTGCATTTTTTAAAAATGAACAAAAGCAACAGTGGTGGTTATTGTACCCCGTCATCATGTGATATTACCCTCAATGAAGTGCATATGACTCAAGGCTGCTTGTTTATTTATTTATTTATTTATTTCACAGTTTTGTATACCGAGCTTCTCAACCTCGTTGAGGGACTCAGCCCGGTTTACAGCCATAAAAACATATACATTCATTAAAATATCATATATCACAAATTACACATCAACTTTAAAATACACTAAATATAAAACTACAGTGGTCAGTCGTCCTATTAAGATGGATCTATATCCACTTCCATCCAGAGTCCTATGGTGTTGTCTCATTCCTCGAAGGCCTGACTCCACAGCCACGTCTTCACCCGTTTCCTAAATGTTAGGATGGATGGGGCGGTTCTGGCCTCCAGAGGGAGAGAGTTCCAGAGTCGCGGGACCACCACCGAGAAGGCCCTGTCCCTTGTCCCCACCAGGCGCACTTGCGAGGCTGGTGGGACCGAGAGCAGGGCCCCTCCAGATGATCTTAGTAATCTTGATGGTTCGTAGGGGAGAATACGTTTGGAGAGGTAAACAGGGCCGGAGTCGTTTAGGGCTTTATAGGTCAACACCAGCACTTTGAATTGTGCTCGGAAGCTAATTGGCAGCCAGTGGAGCTGTCGTAACAGCGGAGTGGTGTGCTCCCTGTACCCAGCCCCCGTTAGTAATCTGGCTGCCGCGCGTTGGACTTGCTGCAGCTTCCGGGCAGTCTTCAAAGGCAACCCTACGTAGAGAGCGTTGCAGTAATCTAAGCGGGATGTAACCAAAGCGTGTACTACCGTGGCCAAGTCAGCCCTCCCAAGGTACGGACCCTGTTGATTCTTTTCCCATGCGGAAATAAATTTGAAAATGATATTGCTTTTGTAACTGTGACAATGAGCAAAGTGATGTAACTGATAAATACATTGAAGGTTGTATTCATCAGCTCAGGGTCCAAGTTTCCCTTAGTAAGAGTGGCATTTTCACTTTTCTTCCTTGTTGTATTCTTTCCTCTTGTATTCTTTCCCCTTGTACATACTGATCAGAAGTTCCTTACAATGCTGTCAGATGGCCTCATAACACTGCTGCCTTTCCCATCGCAATTAGGCTTCCCTGTGCCTCCTACTGTAAATACCACGAGAGGATGTCACAGACACATCTGAATCGTACTGTTACATTGTGTGAAATACTTGCTAGATGGCGATGCTTTGTTTTCAATGCCTATCGTGCTGAATGGTTTCTTTCTCAATGTCTCTTAAATTCTTGTTCTATCATTGTTTCTTTCTTGCTATTTCTGTTTCTCTACCTGTAAAATACAAAGGAACTAGGGGGCAGGGAAATCACATCTGAATTACCCACTCACCAACAGAAGAGCTTAGATGACACACTTAATTATTTTCACAGCTGAAAGTAGAGACCTGACAGGGCAAAGTTGGATGCAGGAACATTGGAGGAAGTATTGAGTATTGCTTTGAAAAAGTATTACTATTGACACAATATATTACTTAAAGGCTCCATTCTCCCTGACTATAATTTAATAATGTGTTCATTAACCAGAACATTGAATAGTGTGTTCATTAACTACAATAGCTCTGCTTGAATTATCTGCCTTCCCCACCTTCTCCTTTTCATTGACTTCTCTCCATAGACTATACAATAATTGTGACGAAGTAAGATTTCTGTGACTTGAATACTGCCTCAGAGAACATCGGTTTCCTTTGAATTTATGGCATGTTTTTTTCCAGCTTTGCACAAACTCAGGGTGGGAAACTCTGAACTTCCAGATGTTTTTAAATTGCAGTTCTCTTACCATTTCCTATACTGGCATTAGTTGGTGCATGTTGTCAGCCAGAAGCATCTGGAAGGTCACTATTGTTTGTCCTTGATTGTCTAAAAATCATAGAATGAGGAAATCTTTTAAACAACTTAGTTATGCGATTACCAAATGAGAGTCCTGGATATTTGTAGCCTTTGCTTTTCTATTGTATTGCTTGTGCATGAAATATCAAGTATGTTTTCCGCTGTAAACATCACCATATAGTGTTAGTTGCCATGCAGCTCTGTAATTTGTGCTTTTCTTTGTTGTTTTTACTGTCCTACTTATGTATCTCTTGCATATGTCTCAATATTAATAGGCCAGCCCAAGCAAATTATATCTTTATTTTTTTTCAAGTACACTTTTAAATTCTAACCAGATGAACAATGGTATTATATTTTAGATTAAGTTTGACACTTTTAGCTAATTTACTAAACGCACTGCAGGTTGTAATGGCTGTTGTTTCTAGATATGGATTTATTCCACTTTCATCATTCACAGTTCCTAGACTCAGTTCTCTGCCATTGTAGGTAAAGTATTACTGACTTTTGAAAGTGTGGAAGGTGAAATTGGGTGAGCAATCCCAAAACAATAATATTTTCAGCAAAGGGAAATGCAGAGATCCTTGCGTACAAATATGTGTAAAATGTTTTCCTTGTGTACAAGAATCTGTGAATCAGAATAGGAATAGAACAAGATATCACTGACTTTGTTCTAAAGCTGTCATAAGTACTTTTAAAAATATTAAATAGGTTCTTTTATTCTGCTTTCAGTGAGACAGGCTGCATTAGGCACTTTCAGAGAAAAAAGTAGGCACAGGCTCCGGTACTGGGTTTTATAATAATTATATTGGTTACATAGACAAAGCGGGATATTGCATCAACATTTGCACATATATTCTAACATTAAATCATTCATTCATCATTCATTCATCAAGTATTCTTACCATTCTTCTTGTTGAAGTTAATCAGCTACTTGAGAGGAGGCGGCTGTTCATAACAGTGTTCAGAAATGGTGTTCAGTTGGTCTGACACACTTTTGAAAGAAAAGGGTCCTTTTATGTAGTATTTTCTGTCAATGTGGCTCTGAAACTTGCAAATTACTGACAGACATATCCCATCAGTTCCTGGACAGATGTTGCTTTTGTTTAATTGGTTTTCCTTATCAAGGAGCCTTGTAAATATTTCTGTAAGGAGCCATAGTGTTGACTTCCTTACTTAAAAGAACCGTTGTCTTTGGCAATGTAAACAAGTTTTTTTCCACCAAGAGTTCACCAAGTCAGCAATGTCAACAGTTAATCATTTGTCACAGGTCTCATCAGCAATTTTTAATTACAGTCCATGAGTTCTTCACCTCTTTCTTGTAGTTTTCCAGGCCTCCTTCCTTGGAATGGTATCGTCAACCCAATTAGGTCGCATTTGTATGACTTTCATACAATCTCACTCAAACTATACAGCATATTTTATCATGACAAAGCTTCATATACACAAGCCTCTTTTAGATCATCTTAAGGCCTATGAGGATGATGCGTAATAAGAGAAATCGGGAAGTATAGAGTTTTTATCTGCAAATTTTAACATTTTCATTGTATTTCGTTCATCTAATTAAATGGACTTTAGCTCAAAATGCTTATGCAATTAATTAGTCTTTACAATGCCAAAAATTCTTTGGTGAAGGAGAAGTAAGACAACATATCAGCGAATTTATTGTAGCTGTTACATTGATACTGCTATCACTACCATGTCTGCTTGACCCATTAACTGATATGGGTTCCTGGCTATATTGATCACTGTCATTAAAAATCTAGTCAAAGTACCTCTGAAAGGTAGGTTAAAATTGTTAGTTAACTCAATGTAATTATTAATATTTAAAGAGTTATAAAGTCTCTTCATTTTTTCTGATTTGCTTTTGCATGATTATATAACAATTTTTTTTAATTTCAAGGGGCAAAGGGCAATCTCCACTGTATCAGTGGTTGCTATATCTATCTGCTTGATATTGCCTTGTCTATTTATTATTGATACCCTCTTTACACAACAGTTAACCTCCTCATCCACCATTTCCCCAGCTGTCATCTGCTATCTCTCATCTCTCTTTGTCTCCTCTTGCTCACCTGGCAACACGGATGGTGTTGGGTGTTTATGTTAAATGTTAGTGTCTCTTTAACCATTCAGCCAGAGAAGAGAAAGCTAATCCACTTGAATTAGTTTTGGCCCAAATTAACATAACACCAGCAGAGTGAAAAAAGACACAACAGAGGTGAGCTAATGGTACTTAAAAGGTAGGGCTTGAAAAAAACAAGAAGCTAGTGTTTAAAATCAGAGTAAGCTTATCAGAATTTATGACAGTATTGACTTCAGCCCATAGAAAGCATGTACATTTGTTGATGCAACAAATCAATAGTGTGATGTATTAAAACAGTTGATTCACGAAGAACTTGTGCAAAGACATCACACAGGTAGAAAAACTTGGTTGCAGTACATCAGAAGAAGATTATAGTCCAAAATGGTGAGAAATAAAGGTAGCTTCCTCAGCTTTCTCTCACATGGTAGTCACAAAAACAGCAGGCCATTCTCCATGCAGGAAGCAAACATGGACATACACAACAACTCCTCTGCCACAGATGGCACTCTTCCTTGACTCCTGCCTGCTACTTACCTGTCCTTCATTTAAAACAATACTAATAGCTTACTGTAGCAGTCAGTAGTCTGGATTCGTGCAAATGATGTGGAGAGAGGATGGGAGATGAAGTGGTGTTGCAAGGAAGCATAATACAGGTGCAAATAATCCATGTGGAGGAGAGGGGAGGTGGGTTGTTAGGTGCATGGAAAAGACGTCTGATGACGCAAGATGAGAGAAGGAGGTACAGTGACTGAGTGGAAAAAGCAAGAGAGGTGGGACACGGTGAGGCATAGAGGGCAGAGAGGTGCAGCAGTGAAATGCAAAAACAGAGTGAAAGTGAAAGATAAAGGGAGGTCGAAGGAGGGATGGAGTTGGAGATCCAGTGAGAGGGTGCCAAGAGCAAGGGAGGGAAGTATGGTGGTGTTATGAAGTGATGGGAAGGAGAAAAAGAGTCGGAAAAGATAATGAAGTGAGTGATGAAGGAATGTAAGACAGCAGAAACAGGTTCTCTAGGAGGAGGGGAGCAGGTTAATTAGCCACACTCCATGGTTTTTGGCCTGAAGAAATGGAATCTGGAAAGACAAGAGAAGAGGATAGATAAGCAATTGTTGAAGTAGATTGATATAAAATTAAAGTTTTTGGAAATTAAATTAAAGTGGTGCCTAAAAAAGGATGACGTTTTAGAAGGACTAACTAAATGTCTGTTTTGAGAGTATGGTATCGGCATTTGAATGGTTTACTCATTTGTTGTTGTTAATTGTCTTCAAAATTTAACCTATAGTGACTTTATGACTGAGAGGCCTCCAAGTCACACTGTCATCAGTCATGTTCAGGTCTTGCAGTCTCAAATCTGTGGCTTTCTTTATTGAGTCTATCAATCTGAAATGTAGTCTTTCTTTCTTTTTTTTTCTAGTGAGCCAAAAATTGCCCAAAATATGACAGTCTCTGCCTAGTCAACATGGCCTTTAAAGAGAGTTTAGGTTTGGTATCAATAGAACTCCAGCAGCACATTAATAACAGTTAATCTGCTTCCTATTAGGTTTCTTCACTGTCCAGCTTTCACATCCATACATAGAAATGCAAAATGTGATAATCCTATCTTTAATATTCAAGATAATAGTTTTATACTTCGAGATCTCATCTAGTTCCTTCAGAAGTTTCCTTCCAAATACTAGTATTCCTCTGATTTCTTAACTGCAATGTCCATTGTGATTAATAATGAGCCAAGATATGGAAAATCTTTTTAATTTATCAAAAATGTAACTCCAAGTTTTCACTTCATTATATATTGAAAATGAAGAGAAATGGGAAAATATGACTTCCAATCTTTTAAGTTGATCCTACCTCGCTTTCTAAGATTTACATAAATGCTTTTGTTTCCATACTTGGTCCTTTCTGATAGTCAAAATCTATAGTAATAAAGTCATTTCCCTTTTTTTATCCATAGGGAGTTTCCAATTCTTTTAAAAAAAACTTTTTAAAGAAAAAAACAACTAGTGGTTTATCCCTAATGCAAAAAATAACTTTCTCGGTGTTTGGTATTTCTGTTAGTTTCAAGAACAATCTTCTATATTTCCTTTTGCCTCTATATGTACAGTTATCCCATCTTCTTTATTTATTTATTTACTACATTTATATACTGCCTTTTCCCCCTGAAGGAACTCAAAGTGGTTTCCAACATTACAAAGGCAAAATGTAATGCCGTACATACATGTGAAAACCAAAGATAATAGGAAGACAATAACATAACTACAAATTAACCTAACCAAATTAAAACATAAACATAATAGAACATTTAGACATAATGCATAAAAAATTAAACATTGATAATATTATAACATTTATATTAAAACCCGCTGATAAACAACATGATTAAAAAAGTTATTAAAATCAGGCCATCCAAAATCGAGTCAGTACTTGTTCCATTGGTGTGTTCACTATTCCTTATTATCCTATTGCACTATGACAGTGGTTCTCAACCTGTGGATTCCCAGATGTTCTGGCCTTCAACACCCAGAAATCCTAACAGCTGGTAAACTGGCTGGGATTTCTAGGAGCTGTAGGCCACACTATGAGTTTTGCTGTCCAAAAGATTGGTCACATAACCATGTTTTTACTTTCTTCCTGAATGTCAAGAGGGAGAGAGTTCCATAGCCAGGAGTTACTTTATAACAATATATGTGTAGGTTAAGAATTACTTCTCTGGAATTCAGAAAGTCAAAATATCCGAAAATCCAAAACTGTCTATATGGGTGAGTGAGATAGTGATTGCTTTCTGATGGCTCAGTGTACATAAACTATTTCATGCACAACGTTATTTTAAAATTGTGTATAAAATTAACTTCCTTTGCTGAGTTGTTTCTTGGGGCAAAACCATTCTGAAACACGTTTTAGATTTTGGCCAGTAGTGAAGGTAAACTCTCTTTTAGGCCCAAATATTAAAGTGAATTAACTTGATTTCGAAAGAAGTATTCCAGTTTTTACAGATTTTTCCCCTTTTTGGCTAAATAAATCTATGTATCCTTGAACATGATCTATTTTTTCTCTTCCATCACGAATCAGGCTTTATTCACAGTTTTTCCTTCAACCGGTAAGTGGTTTTTCAGATCCTCATTCAGAAATTTCTGTGGCTTTGACCTGAAGTTGGTATGTGAAGTAGCTACAAGCAATCTACAAATATATTAAGGTTTATGTAATTGGATGCCATATATCTATACTTGGTACTTTTTATATTGCACCCTGAATAGACACTTAAAACCATTAACAATCCAAAATGTGTCAGGCTCTTCAAGCAGATAAAAGACCTTTGTTAAAGGTTCCTGGGACATGGGCAGGCATGGAGAAACACACACACTTACGCACAGAGGTACAGAAAAGAACAATAGCATTTTTCTACCAGATCATAGATTTTTTATAGGAACCACTGTTCTAAGAGAACATGCATAGAATAATGTTGGAACAAAGATGCTCAGCTTGAAACTCTGCTTAGTTCTGGAAACTACCAAGTAATGTTAGGTCTGGTGCAGTTCAAACAACTCTAGGCTTTGGGACTGCTACTACTTTATACTCTCAGAAACCCCTGAGAGTGATGCTGCCATCCAGTTAGCAGTGGTGAATGCAGAAAAAAGTTAGGACAAAGGGAAAAAAGAGAAAAGGCATGGAGGTGTTTTTAGAAATATAATGAAATGTTTTATCATAACTAGAAATTAGACTGATTTAACTTAGTTTTTCTTATTTAATTTTTCATATATACAGTTCATTTATATTTGGATGCCTGTGCTATCACTCAAATACTATTTGTTAATGATAAATGGTTCGATTTTTGACATTTCCATTCCCTCTCACCTCATTAATTTCATCTTCCATCCAACAAAACATATAATAATTTTAATAATATTTTTATTATTAAATCATAATACAATCACAAAGTGAACAAACAGATTATAAAGTTATATTTTAAAGAGAAGTCTACTCACCTACCTTCTAACACTACTGAAACACGGCTACATATCTGCTACAAATTACGAAAGAAAAACACGTAAACAAAACATAAAGCAAACAAACATATACACAAGACATACTCACAAAATAAAGCTACCCAACAAGCATAAAAACTAATCTACAAATCTTTCACTCTTTACAATAGTTTTTTTAAAATTCCAACTAATCTACTTCCTTCAAGTAATGTCCTATAATCACATTTCTACATTTAATCACATAGCTAGTTTATAAATCTAAAAAGCAATGAATTACCTATCTTTGTTATAACATTGTAATCAATAAATCCCATTCTCTCCTGACGTTTGACAAATACGTCTCATCTATCAGCCTAGTCAACTTGTCTATCTCAATTAGTTCACAAATCTTCATCAGCCGTGATCATCGTCTTTCAACTTTTGTTTTTGTCCTTTCCCATACTTTAGTACTCCATTCAGAGATCTTTCACTTCCTCTTTGATGGGTATCAGTCTTTTTATTGTATCTCTTCCTCAGCAGCCAGCTGATAGAGCCCAGTCACAAACCTGCCATCTTCTGAAGTTGGCTAGTACTTCTCTATACAGATTTTTCTGATTTGCCCCCTACCAAACCTATTGATAGATCTTATCAACCTCCTTACTTTAGTCTTTATGAAAAACATCCAGAGGAATTTTCTCCAATATTTCCAAGTGCAGCTAAGTTCTGAATTCCAATTTCAGCAATATTTGATTTGCCTGAATTGGCTATTCAGTCAGCTTTGCCAAAGAATTATATATTTCTTGAATTTCTGCTTTATTTAATTAATTATTTAATTATCCAGCAGACAGGAGTGAATTTCACCAAGTAAAATCACTTGTCTTTCTGAAAACAGAAGTTTGCATTCCTTTTTGCTGTGAGTCACATGTGCCACAATGGGATGGATTCCCTTTCTTGACCCCTACCTAGCCTTCGATTGCCAAGGCAAAACAAGTTCCTTGGCAAAGCATCAGAGGCAGAAACAGGGTCTCCTGGAAGCCTCCACTTTCCTCTTGCTTTGAAGAATGTCTTCACTGGACCTAAAATAACTCAGAACTGGTGATTATCCACAGGTGATGACTTCTCCCCAAGAGCTTATCAGGGGAGCAGTCTGTAGTCTGCCATCCTGCCTGGTCTCTCAAAGCATCTAATAGTCTAGCATGCAATACTCCATGTTTTTGACAAAGTGGACTGTACTCCACAAAAGTTTGTGCTCAAGTAAAATTTGTTAGACTGCCATTAGGCTGTTATTTTTGCTGCGAGAAACTAACACGAATATCTCCTTGAAAACTTTGAAATACATTAATGTGTTTAATGTATTGTCAAAGGCTTTCATGGCCAGAATCACTGGGTTGCTGTGAGTTTTCTGGGCTGTATGCCCACGTTCCAAAAGCATTCTTTCCTGATGTTTTGCCCACATCTATGGCAGGCATCCTCGGAGGTTGTGAGAATACCTGCCATAGATGTGGCCGAAACATCAGGAGAGAATGCTTTTGGAACGTGGCCATACAACCCGGAAAACTCACAGCAACCCATTAACATGTTTACTTTGCATTACATGAAATTTAGAATATAACAATTAGCATGATATGGAAGTTAAATGCCCAGATTTTAGCTGGAATATCAGGCCCTTAGGATGAACAAGCATGGCACTTTGCTGTAGCCTCCCTTAAAACTATGATTGGCTCCAGGGGACAGTGTGGGGCGGGACCTTCTTAGCTTTTTCATGTTCTCTTCCTTTTTATAAACACATCATGCCCATTCCCTTTCCCTTACTATTTAGTAGATTAGACTCATCACTTCATTCTTCTGGCTCTTTTTGGATTACCTAGGATTCTCAATATTTTTGACACAAATTATATTTAAGAAGGGAAGGTATTAGAAGCATTAGATAGATAAAATATTGCTTTAATTATGCTTCTCTACCCAGATTTTCTTCCTGTTATATTTAATTGAAGATTTTTTAACCTCACTTCTGAAATACTTTGCAACTATATATCAAAATCTTGATGTCTGTCACAACTTTCTGAAAAAAAAGTTTTAATGATAATGACAATACAGTGTGCATTAGTTAGATGGTTAGGGTCCATTGCTTATTGAAGAGTACAATTGTTATGGGAAACAGTGCAACACACAGCTATAGTATAGGTGTAAAATACGTATTTATGTTCATCTTTATATATGTATGTATATATAGCTAGGTAACCTGAACAAAACAGTTTGCAGAGGAAAAAAATACATACATAAAGATGCATGTAAATACTTTCCTTCAAACGTGAGGTTTTTGCTGCTATAGCACTCACTGGCAGAGTCCCAATACTTACCATAGTAACCATAACGTGTCATGCTGCCCTAATTAATCATAGAGTGAGAACTAATGCAGCGCGGTACCTTGATATTTCTGATGTATTTGCTTAATTTGGCATTATTAGTAGTTGAGACCATAGAATTAAATCCATCAAATTTGCAATGGAGCAGAAATTCTGCCTGTTTTGTAGTTCTTACTGAAATAGTAAACCTGTTTCTGCGAGAAGGGGGTGGGGTGAGCAAGTGATTGCATGCTCTTCCATGCAAAACATCAGCTTCGCATAGTATCTGAGAGATATTTTAGACTTATCTCCTCCATTTTAGCATTATGTGTGCCTGGATAAACATTCAGTTAAGTGACCCCCCCCCCTCGCCCTTTGATGTGTTAATATGATTCATTATGCAGTGAAATCCCCTGTGTCAAAATAAAAAGTAAAGGTTTTAAGAAAATGTCATATTTTCTTCCACCTTTTTGTTAAGTGATTTAAAATCATAAAATATAATATAGTGATGGCTTTCATAAACTTGTTTCATAATATCAGAGTTTTTAATTTTAACTTGTGCTGCATAGGAAGTACTTAATTTAAACTCATTTCATCTAGCAAACTTACATTATCCCAAACAGTAAAGAGTTAGTTTACTTAAGAATATTTATGTTCTTTGGACTCAAAGGCATGTTACTCCTTAGCTGCAGTTATGTCAAAAATGAGCACCACTGCCTCAGAGTATACAGCATTTTACTTTTATCTTCAAAGCTGGTGGGACTGTTTGAATTTTATTTATTTTTTAAAAAAACTATAAGCCTCTAGGGCCTTGGATTTTTTCAGCCCTGTAGTCAACAGAAAAGAGTTGATTTGTATTATATATGGCAGGAAGGACTTAAAATCATCTAGTTATATAAGCAGTAGGAATAAATCTGATAGATTCTTTCCTCTGAGGCATTGAAGGTGGCATTTTTGAGAGAGCACTGAGCGGGAGAGGTGGATTCTCAGATTTGAGCCAGTAACATTTTTCAGAGCCTTTCTTAGCCTTAGAATAAGGCAATGATTCTCTCCTTTGAATTAATCTTGACAGGCATGTAGCCAGGGGAGGGGGGCTTGAGGGGCTCCAGCCCCACCCCCCGAAATTCTCATGGTGGTCCGTGAGAAGGCCTTACTGGTACATTATTTAAACTGTTATGTTTATTCACATCATGATCTGATCACCATGCTCAATGTATCCCATATGCATGGGGGTATTGGGGTAACAATACAAAAGGTTTGCTATGGTAGACCCTCTTTCACTCTGACTCACCCCCTCTCCCGAATCAAACTCAGCCCTCCCCGAATCAAAATCCTGGCAACGGACCTGAATCTTGACAAGAAAATACTAAGTTTAATTGATTGAAAAGCATGCGATAAAATCAGTGGTTGGAAAGCCCATTTCATGTTCAAAGAATCACAGAGTTGGAAGATAACACAAGGGCCATTCCAGTCCAGCCCCAGTTAAACACACAATCAAAGTACCCCTGACAGATAGCCAATCAGCCTCTGCTTAAAAACCTCCAGAGGAGCCCCCATCACACTCCGAGTCAGTGAGTTCCACTGTTGAACAGCTCTTACTTTCAGGAAGTTCTTCCTAATGTTTAGGTAGAATATCTTTTTCCTACAGATTGAATCCATTTCTCATTGTCCTTTTCTTCTTCAAAGCAACAGAAAACAAGTTTGCCTCCCTCATCAATGTGTCAATCTTTCAAATATTTAAATATGACTCTCATGTCCCCTCTCAGCCTTCTTTTCTCCAAGCTAAACCTACCCAGCTCCCTCAGCCGTTGCTCATAAGGCTTGGTTTCCAAACCTTTCATTAGTTTGATTACTCTTCTCTGGACACCTTTTAGCCTGTCAGTATCCTCCTTGAATTGTGGTGCCCAGAAGCGGACACAGGATTCCAGGTGAGATCTGACCAAAGCAGAATAGAGTGAGACTATGACTTTCCTCAATCTTGACACTGTTCTCCTAAGGTAAAGGTAGTCCCCTGACATTAAGTCCAGTCATGTCTGACTCTGGGGTGTGGTGCTCATCTCCATTTCTAAGCCGAAGAGCCAGCGTTGTCCGTAGACACCTCCAAGGTCATGTGGCCGGCATGACTGCATGGAGCGCCGTTATTGATGTCTTAAAAATTATATAAGTCCAAGATAATTGCTTCTTAAACCATGTTGGGTTATACTTTAAGGAGAAGTTTGTCAACTATATGTTATTTTTAGGAATGGAAATACTTTTCTAGTTTTCTAAAACAAACGTTGACTGATATTTGTAGAGACAGACATTCCTCCTGAAATGTGTCCTTGTTAGTCATCAGTTCTGAACCCCTTCTGACTGCTGCAGACATTAGAGCCTTATTGCCTGGAAATGCTCCAAGCCCACAGCAAAAACATGAACTTCATGTTGGACCATTTCTCTCCTAATCAGCTTAAAAACAATAAAGGTCGATTTCTATAGATTTTTTTAACCTGGTTGCCACAAATTCGGCTCTCTGTTTAACCAGGATTTTGGATTTATGGACAAAGTTTAATTAAAACTGACCCTTTCTGCTTGAAAAACATGATCCTGCTTTTGTAGCCATAGGCAACTGGAGTTGCATATATATAAGTGAAAGGCTGGCAGAGAATAAATGGAAGGCTCCATTCTTTCTTTGTATCTAACAAAGAAACTAGAGGAAATGCTAGAGGAAAGAAGCTTGTTTTCTGCATTTAGCATAGAACTGTAGCTCTCCATCCTTCTTTGCCAACTGTAGCAATCTATTAAGAAGTTTTTTAAAAGTTAGCCATTTTCAGAAGCTTATTAGAAAAACTGCCATAATTGCAGTTTAAGATGGAAGGGGAGAACTTGCTCTAGGAGGACAATGCATTATTCTAGTTTAAGAATTGTGAGTCATGTAATTCATCTACTCCAACCCTGAAATATTTACACTTCCATCTTTTCATTCTTCCAAATGAAAGCAACCATTACACATGTTCAGTGGTTATGTTTGGATTCCAACAATAAGCCAAGGATCACAAGAGCCCTAGCTGTCATGTTGAAGCCGCATTTTTGTACGTATTGCCTGAGTTTACTAGAAATGACTAAACAAACTACAGAACTCTGTTTATTCTTTTGTCTGACATAAGCTATCTCACTGGTTCCCCCATCAAGCTAGAGAAAGAAACCATAAAGCATACTGTTGATAATTTCTATGGCTTGCTTGGAGAAAAGCCAGATCTTGCTGTAGGGTTCGTATGACACAATAAAACTTCAGCTCCAAGCTTTGTGGTTTGTTTAGCTTTTGGCAGCTTTAATCCAACAGCATGTACAAAGAACAGGTTCATACTCAATGACCCAAAATTTCTTGGATTGTTTTTATTTTATACTAGTATATGTACCTGGCATGACCCGGGTGTCATTGGGACCACTGACTGTCTGCTTTCTCCCTTCTCTGGCTTTGAGAAGGTTAATAATAGTTATTATTTATTTATTAGCCACTTCTCCTTGCTGCTTGAAGCAGGGTACAGTATAGTTAAAACAGAACAAATTATACTTAAAATACATATAACAAGTACACACAGGTAAAATGCAGCTTGAAATTTACTGATAAAATGCAGGTTAAAATTCACAACTTAAAATTGACTGAGTAGGCCTGCTGGAAGAGATAGGTCTTAAGTGTTGTCTTAAATTCTGGCAGCTGATATAGCTGTGAGATCTCTTCCGGCAGGTCATTTCTTGGGCAGCCGATGAAAAGGCCTTTTGGGTGATGGTTACCAGTCGGGTTTTGCTTGGTTGAAGTAAGTGTCCCCAGGCAGTGTACAATAAAATTAGCTTAGCAAATTGAAAATGTAGTTAAAAGTTGCTCTGAGGCCCCTTTCACACAGCTAAATAAAATCCCACATTATCTGCTTTGAACTGGGATATACGGCAGTGTGGACTCAGATAACCCAGTTATTGTGGGATTTTTAGCCTCGATATTCTGGGTTATATGGCTGTTTGGAAGGACCCTGAGTCTTAGTCTCCAGAGCAGCAGAAAACAAGCTTGCCCCTGCCTCAATGTGGCATCCTTTCAAGTATTTAAACATGGTTATCATGTCTCCTCTTAACCTCCTCTTCTCTGAGCCAAACATCCCTTGCTCCCTAAGCCATTCTTCATAGGGCTTGATCAGTTTGATCAGTTTGGTTGCCTTTCTCTATACATATTATTGATTGTCAGTATATTTTATCAATGTTGGTGCCCAGAACTGGACACAGCATTCCAGGTGAGGTCTAACCAAAGCAGAATAAAGTGGGATTATGACTTTCCTCAAACTAGACCCAACATTCCTATTGACGGAGCCTAGAATTGCTTTTTTAGCTACCATGTTGTGTTGTTGACTCATGTCTAGCTTGTGGTCCACCAAAACTCCTAGATTCCTTTCACATGTACTGCTTTCAATCCTGGTTTCAAGTGGGAGGCCTTTCTAATAGACTCAGTTGCTTTAGACTCTTTAGTTGTGGTACACATGATTGAACTCATTAACCATATTTTAAGAATATTCAGTCTGCATAAAAGTATTAACATTTCATTTGTGAGATCTTGCTTGCTCTTTGCCAGGCTAGGTACCTGTGGTCCTCTGTATGTTTTTGAACTGCAGCTCCCATAATTCCTTACTATTAGGTAGTATATGTGCTGCCAAAACAAGCACACTATTAGGTATATAGATTAGTGCTGCTTGGAGTTAAAGGTCAAAAATATGTAGAGCGCTAAAACTGTTTATTCTGTCATATACATACTGTCTACTCCTTGCAGAATAAAAATTTATTTTGCCCGTTCTTGCTTGTTTTCAGTATATAATGCTATCCTTTTTCTAATTTGTCACAAAATCTCTTTTTAGCCCCAGTTCTCAGTTTTTCTCAGGATTTGATTGGACACCCATGCCTCACTGCCTCCTTTATCCGTCTTTTTCATCTCTCTCCTTCCAGAGACACATAAATTCCTTGCTGTTTCCCTTTCTAATTTGACAGAAATGGGATCTGTGAGGCTTTTATTCACTGAGCACAGTTAGGGAGCCTTTGACACAAATGGGTCATTCAGAATGTTGGCTGGCCGATTGGTCAGCTGGCCACAATAGTTTAAAAAGATGTCAGTTCTGTAGCACAATTCATAGTCCAAGGGAATTGTTGCATTGGTATTAATTCGCTCATCTTTTTACCAGTTCTTGATAGGTCCAATTGGGACATGAGTTAGAGAAGGTCACCAAACATTGGATATACTGACTGTCCCAAATGGGTCAATCCTTGTTTTGTGCAAGTCCTGAACTAGAGACATTTTATAACACTCCACTGAATATATTTAACAACAACAATAATGCTGATAATATTGAAAGTCACAAAGTCCTGACCCTTACTTTGTCGTTGTTTCCAGAGTGCCAGGCAGATGAAAAATCAGAGAGCAGTAATACTGGTAAGTGTTTTGTATCACATCCTGATTTTAAAGCTAATAAAGATTCTTTTAAATGTTCTCTCTCTCTCTCTCTCTCTCTCTCTACATCTATATATATAGCTGTTTAGTAAACATCATTATTTCATACTAATGACACTTAGCACAAGACCACTCTAGTCTTTAACCCACCAGGGGCCCAAGAAGTCTACCTTTTCTTATTTGTCTACCTATTCCAATACTCTTCTGTGGGACTAAGTGCCTTTTTTCTCTAAGTGTTCTTACTCTTCTCTTTTCTTTTGACTAACATGCCCACCTGGGTGATTTTGCTTCCCCTCCTTAATGGTAGTCCCTTTCCTCTGCCCTTATCTAACCTCCCCTTACTTTTTCTGATCCTTGTCTTCTTCCATTATATCAGAAGGACCTTTCCTCCCTTCATCTCTCATTCTCTCTCTCTACCATAGAGCTTTGCAAACATTTTATGTTGGCAATACGCTTTTTAGACATGCATCATTTCGCAACACAGTAATTCAGTTTTACAAGCCCTAAATGAAATAGACATACTAGGCCGCTCTATTTCTTCTCATCTTGAAAAGTCTGCTACATACAAACAGTATTGCAAGCTAAATGCAGATTTAAAGTAACTGCAAATTAATCTATAAAATATTAACAAATATATCCACAAAGCAAACCTTGATTTTGCCATTTTATATAAGAGGTGCTATTTTACTACAGTGAATGGAAAAAGATGTGTTCAGAGACTGACAAGTCTACAAACACAAATGAAAAATATAGAAATATATTGGGAAAGTACTGGTTCAAAAGTGCTACAGCTGGATGGATAAGGACATTTTCAAATTACCTGCAGATCTGCTGGGCACATTCTCTTATTGGAACTACATTAATTGTGTACTATTTGTTGATTCCTCTTTAGGTATGAATCTTTAAAAGCAGGGAGTTGGATTTCTCCCCCCCCCCCCCCCAAAGTTCATTACATATTTTTTGTTTCTGTGAAAAATGGTTGCATTACTGGGCATGCTTATCAAGTTGACAGATAACATTAAATTGGAAGGGATAGCTAATACTCCAGAAGATAGGATCAGAATTCAAAATGACCATAACAGACTAAAGACCTAATTGGCCAAACAAAATGAATTTCAACAACAAAAATACAGTATAGATATGCTTATCAAATATAGAATAGGCATGCTACTACACTTAGGCAAAAAAAAAAAAAAAATGAAGTGCACAGATACAGGATGGGTGACTCCTGCCTTGACAACAGCATGTGAAAAAGATCTTGGTGTCTTAGTGGACAACAAGTTGAACATGGGCCAACAATGTGATACAGCAGCTAAGAAATCCAATGGGATTTTGGGCTGCATCAAAAGGAGTATAGTGTCTAGAGATCAAGGGAAGTCATGGTGCCTCTCTATTCTGCTTTGGTCAGGCCTCACCTGGAATCACTGTGTCCAATTCTGGGCACCACAATTCAAGAAGGATATTGATAAGCGAAAACAGGCTCAGAGATGCCCTATGAAAATAGGCTCAAAGTTTAGCCTGCAGAAGAGAAGGTTGAAAGGAGACATAATCACCATGTTTAAATATTTTAAAGGATGCCATAAGGAAGAAGGGGCAGACTTGTTTTCAGCTGCTCTGGAGACTAGGACTTGGGCAGTAGGTTCAAATTACAGGAAAGGAGATTCCACCTGAACATTAGGAACTTCCTGACTGTGATAGCTGTTCGACAGTAGAACTCTGTACCTCAGAGTGTAGGGAAGACTACTTCTTTGGAGGTTTTTAAACAGAGGTTGAATGCCCATCTGTTGGGGAGTGTTTTGATTGTGTTTTTCCTGCATGGATGGCTCATGGGGTCTCTTCCAACTCTATGATTCTAGGGGGAGGGGTTTTTTTGACTTAGATTTTTTCTATGTCTTTCATATGTACAATATCAGTAGATATATCAGTCCCACCTAGAGATGGGAAGACCTGGGGAAAAAACTGGAAAATTGGGGAAAAGCAGGTTGTGTGTAGAATATGTTCTTTTCCAATGATAAATAATATATCTATGACATGATATTCAAAGTATATAACATGAAGACCTTAATGAAAGATTTCTGAGACTTTTTGTTTCTACACACTTTTTCAATTTTTCTGGACAAAAAACAGCTTTGGAAAAAACGAGGAAAAATTGATTTTCCCCCAATTTTCCCCCCAAACCTTGCCATTTTTAGTTACACCATCGTTTTCCATTATTATGAGGTTAGTACTGGTGTCATCCTTTTGACACCATTTTATTATGACATTGTATACAATGGGCCCTGAACATTCATGGATTTGGGATCCAAAGGGGGGGGTGTCTGTAGTGGATACCACCAGGGTACTGTAAACCTTTGATCCTTTTGATTTGCATATCGAGCTTCAGTTGTCAATGTTTTGTCATTTTTAAGCTATCAAGAGGGGATCAAAGTCATACACAAACACATACACCTTTATTAGTAAGGTTTCCCACCTGATTAAAATGATTCACTTTTCATTGATTAAAAAAATTAAGAACATAATTCAAAGTGACATGCCTGCATCTTTTCTCTTATCTATAGTCCAAGTGCTTGTCTTCCTATTGTTCAATAAAGCCATTTTATTTTATTTCGTATCAACTGCTGAGTATGCCTGCCCTGTTTGGCATAGGTCTGTCCATGCAAAGCAGGTGAACATAGCGTTGAATGAAACCTGCAGAATAATCACAGGGTGTCTTGAACCTACACCTGTTGATAAACCATACAAACTAGCTGGCATTGCCCCCCCCCCCCCAATGTGCGACGGGAAGTTGCTGCTAA
The DNA here is from genome assembly GCF_037176765.1 of Anolis sagrei. Lineage (NCBI taxonomy): Eukaryota > Metazoa > Chordata > Lepidosauria > Squamata > Anolidae > Anolis > Anolis sagrei. The sequence continues at coordinate 144,265,377 of NC_090023.1, read as the reverse complement.
ATGTGAGAGGAATAAGGTTGAACACTGCAAAAGCTACCCACTGCATGGCTACCAGCCTTGTCTCAATAGACTCAAATCAAGCAAAAGATTTGTAAGAACTACCACTCCTCTTGGCGTCCTCTCAGCAACAGCAAGGCTATCCCTCTGGGCAGCTAAATCAGGAAACCCCAACTAGATAGCCCCCCACAAGGCTCTTCCTCCAGGGGCAAACCAAGAACGGGCAACTTGGAGGTCCCTGAATAGACTCAGAAGCGGAGTAGGCAGATCAAAAGACAACCTGGCAAAATGGCACCACCTAAAAGAATCCTATACCTTGTGTGACTGTGGAGCAGAACAGACAACTCTGCATCTGTATGCTTGTCCATTGTGCCCTGCTTCATGTACAGAGGAGGAATTGTTGGAGGCTACAGTCAGTGCTGTTGCTGTTGCCCATTTTGGTCAAAAGATATTTAGCCACCTGCACACCTATTTTTATCAGTTTTATACTAATTTAAGCAATGCTTTTGATATGATATGAAATAACAAAATTTTAAAAAGCCATGTTTTGTCTCTATACTAAAATCGGCAACATACTTTTACTATTATCAATATACTGTAATTTTTTTCATTTATGATTTTTTTCTGGAAATATATGACAGTCAGAGGAGTTTGTGTAAAAGAAGAAGATTTCACTCCTCTTATGGAGCTAGCCCTTAAGTTACTTCTGTCATTAATAGGTCTCTTGAGCTGCACTTTATTTATTATTTATTTATTTCGAGTACTTCTACCCCGCCTTTCTCAACCCCCTAAGGGGGACTCAGGGCGGCTTACAACCGGCACAATTCGATGCCAACAATTCAACAAGTAAAATACATAGTAGCAGTAATCACAAATAGTTAAAACAATCAATTAATACAATAACAACTAAAAGAAAAGCCAATCTAGTGGTTAACGTTTACCGAGTTCTAAAAATCCGTAAGTCCATTCAGCATTATCATAGTCCTTTCCAAACTCTGGTCGTCATTACCTTGTCAGTCTGCCAGATTACCCAAAGGCCTGGTCTCATATCCATGTTTCCCCGGGGAGTGAATTCCACAGGCGAGGGGCCACCACTGAGAAGGCCTTTTCTCAAATCGCTCCTGACATGACCAAAACTCCTAAGATGGATGGATTTCCCTCTTATTGTCAGTAGTATACTTATAGGTTTACTTTAGAGGATTTCTGGAAGCTTGTTTGTTATTCTGCCGCCTGTGAATCTTCCTCTCCATTCTCTGTTCTTACTGAAGGCCTTTTGAATGGACTTCAGACAGTAAACTGCACCTTGAATGGATCCCCAGAGGCTCTAGTCTTGCAATAAAAGTATTGCCAGATTTCAAAAATCGGTGGGAGGCTGAGGGCATGATAATGCACAACTTCTTGCTTGACTACAATGTAAGATGGTTGCAGCTCTGTGCAATAAGTGACCCCATGGAATATGACTTTAATGTGCTAGGTAACAGTTCACACTCAGCAAGATGGTAGTGTTGTTCCTATACCACTCCTACCACCTGTTGGTTTTGAGATCGCATGTCTGTGCACATAGAGGTGTATTTGTAAGAACAACACATTGCTCTGTAAAAACATACTTACCTGAGGTGGGAAGGAAAAACGATGAATCATAGAATCTTAGAGCTGGATTGGGAGTTTTCCATTCTCCAAGGTACTCTTTTGCACTATTGAACAACTCCGACATTTAAGACATTTCAATGAAATTTGTTTCCTTGTGATTTAGATCCATTAGTTGATGTTCTGCTTGCTGGAGTATATAAAAACAAGTTTGCTCTTCTGTCTGACATATTTTAGGTACTTAAGATCACTATTGTGCCATCGCTCAGTCTTCTCTTCTCTAAACTGAACATACTCAGCTGCCTCAGTCATTCCCCATAAAGTTTGATTTCTAGATCTTTGATCATCTTTGTTGTTCTTCTCTGGACACATATCTTTCTTGGGCTTTGGTCCAAGTCATATTCCAGGTGATCATTGCAAAATAGTGTGACGAAATAGTGTTGAACCTAAATGTAATATTACGGATTTCTTATAAGCACTCTCATCTCCTTGAAAAGATGGTGTGTAATTCTGTCAGGCTTTAATGTAAAGATAACTGCAAGTGCATGTGCCTACTCACATTTGTGTTTGAGACAAATGTATTTTCCACTCAGATCCTTTGAAATGGTGTGACATATCTGTAATAGATGTGATTTTAAGTAGTTCTATCCCACACTGTATTTTTTGTATGGTTATGCCTTATTTGTTTTTCTTCTTCTGTGCTTTCAAATTGAGGTGATGCTATCAAATTTATAGTGATGCTATCAAAGGGTTTTCTTTGCAAAATTTATTAGGAAAAGAGTTATCATTTCCTTCCTCTAAGTATGTGACTAGTCTCAGGTCACCCATTGGATTTTCATACTTGCATTGAGATTTCAGTTGTAGTTTTCCAGTGTTTTAATTCCGCACCCAAACCATCATACCATACTGGCACCTACCTTGTATCACAGAAAATATATATACATAGACAAGTTATGTACTGTACAATATTGCTTGGGGTGATCCCCTCCCCTTGTTAGATCACAATTGCATTTTACTTCAGTTAGTCAAGATACTAAATTGTCTAGAAAGACTTATGTTTTTCCAAGTCCAAATCAGACCCCATTATTCATCATTCCTTCTTTCCCATGATTTCTAGGACTTCCCCTCCCATGTACAACTTGGTGGGCATATGAAGTCAGGAATTGAAACACATACTATGTTTATATGAGAAAAGTGTTTCCCTTGCCTTTGGCCAGCAATGTAAGCTTCTCATATACGCATATGCATATGGTTGTTAACAAGTTAGACATTTCAACAGATTAGAAGTATTGTTTTTCTTCATCTTAATTAGGGAACACCACCACCACCACCACCCTAGACCACTTAGGAAGCATGACTTATTTCATTCAAGTTGATGGTGGAATTTTATAATATGGTAATTTCCATGCAGGCTATAGGTTTGGCAAACAAATGTGATCCTCTATGTGTAGAGGATCACATATTTGAAAGGAAAGAGAATATGTTCCCTCCTTTTCTCATTACTATATTGAACAATTTAATGAGTCTCTGTTTGGTGATCTCCCAGATCTGTCTGCTTTCTCACATGCATTTCTTTTTAAGTGATTTTCACAATATATTTATAATTTGTTCAGAGTCAGAAACCATGCTTTAAAGCACGGTTTCTCAAACCGTTTTTCACTTGCAACCCCTTTCTGCTCAAGACATTTTTTCACGACATTGGGTATAGATAAAATAGATATAAAAATCAAACATTTACTGATAATAAACCAGCACTGGCAAGGCTTGCTGAACAGGCTGAATTTCCTTTTTATCTAGTACAATTGAAGCAATTTCTGCAGAGTACAATCTCAACACTGCATATTGTTTTTATCAGATTTGTGTAATTGGATGGTATTCACCCATTTTACTGTTGCCAAATGTTTGTGACCCAACATTGAGCTAAGGGGACCCCATTTGGAGTAGGGAAACATAGTGTAAGGAATTGTTTAAAGATGGGTCTGATTCTGAACAGAATGTAAATAAAGTGTTCTTAATTTAAATAAATCAAATACATTATTCATTATTCTAACGTGTTTTCAAAATAAGAATACAGGACATCTAGGAGTGCTGAAGTCTCTTGCTTATTCACTTTAGTTGAATATTCATGCAGAATAATCACAGGGTGTCTTAAACCTATACCTGTTGATAAACACTACAAACTAGCTGGCATTGCCCCCCCTGATGTGCGACGGGAAGTTGCTGCAAAATGTTAGGGAAATAACGTTTGAACACTGTGAAAGCTACCCACTACATGGCTACCAGCCTCCTCCCAATAGACTCAAATCAAGGAAAAGCTTTATGATGTCCCCACAGAAACAGTAATAGTATTCCTCTGGGCAGTTAAATGAGGATATCCCAACTGGATGGCCCCTTACGGGGGTCTTCCTCCAGGGGCAAACCAAGAATGGGCAACTTGGAAGTCCCTGAATAGACTCAGAAGCAGAGTGGACAGATCAAAAGACAACCTGGCAAAATGGCACTACCTAAAAGAAACCCACACCTTGTGTGACTGTGGAGCAGAACAAACAACTCTGCATCTGTATGCTTGTCCATTGCCTCATGTACAGAGGAAGTATTGTTGGAGGCTACAGACAATGCCGTTGCTGTTGCCCGTTTTTGGTCAAAAGATATTTAGCCACCTGCATACCTTCTATTTTATCAGTTTTATACTAATTTATGCAATGCTTTTGATTTGAAATAAATAAATTCACTTTCATTGAAACTACTGCTTGGAGGGCTGAGATGCAGCAATATCACTTGATTTTTGCATTATTATGCTATAATTAGCCACTCCCTTGATTGTCAAGTGGGCCTGATTTATGTATTTTGATATCCTGTAGTCTAAGTGAAATAATACCAAGATGCTGCACCAATACAAATGCAGCTGACTGTTTATATATTCTGACACCGCCTGATAATTAATAATCTATGTCCACATAGACTCAAGTAGGTGAGAAGTCCAAGAAATAGAGTCAATGGTGGGTTATAATTTGACATACCCCAAGTTGTTCAGGTTTAATAAAAATGAAGGGGCAATATGGCTGAATGTTTTAATATGGTCCTTCCTGTCTACATCTCTCTGTCACATCAGGAGCAGCAAAAATTTTAGTAGTCTCTGGCCAGTTGTGTACTGTGTGGTTCAGGACAGAGAAATGGAATAATGTGAGAAAGGAGGGCGCAGTTTGGTTGATTTAACTGTTTTTTCTTTGAGCAATCAATGGATGCAACGTATGGACATCTGTCATGAACCTGGAGTATGGGAAGCTATCTGCTATTCTAGTTCCAGACTTGTTGAAGATACTTTCTAATAACTGAATAGCATAGCTTAAGGCGTTGCTTGTTATCTTACTGCTATGAATTACTTTAAAACCTAATCACACCATTATTATAAGTGATAGTTAAGTATAAACTTGTTCAGAAAAAAATGGATGATGTGACACATTGTGAGCAACACTCTCCTCCGTGTTTTCTGCAGACACAGTCACTTTTTGACAGCATAGGGAGCAAAACGTATGATTCATTAGGGCAGTTATTGTGTTTAATGAGGATTCTGGCTGTCAAGTAACCTGGTTTTGAGTGTTGGATTAAAAAGAAAATATCTCACCCACTGATCTTGTTATGTATGTTTACTGCAAATTCTTTGGGGAACTTAAACATCGGAAAAGTTTTATATAGTCAAGAGTCAGCCTCACAGTCATAAAACTAAAGCTGGATATTTGCGACTCCATGTTATTTCTAGCCCAACCCAGGTATTGAACAGCCAGAAAAGAAGACACGTTGCACATGAAATGGAAAGGGTTGGTGGCTTCTCCTATTTGGATGCACAAGTTATTAGTATTGAATTATTGTTGATACCCTGCTTTACTCTCTTAATTGGGACTTAAAGGGGCTAGGACGTGACATAGTCTAGGACAGTGCTACTCAAAATGGTGGATCATGAACTGATGTTGGTCTGTGAGCCATCAACTGCTGGTCCATGGAGAGTTCTAAGAAAGAAAGAAGACCGTACATTGTTGCCAGTTAGAACAGATGTGGTGCAGGTCCCTGGCAGCTTTTGATGTTATAGTATTTATCCTTTACATGAAAAAGTTCAAGAAGCACTGTGCTAGAAGATATTGATGGAACCCTGAAAAACCAAGGTCTTACTTTAGTACATAATTATACAAATTCTAACAAAGTGATTAGCAAAATACAAATGGTTTAACAAGTTTTTAAACAGTCAAACAAATGTTTGGGAACTCTTGTGCTAAGATTTATTAAAGTCTAGTGTTACTGCTCTTTGTCATGTTGTCATGTTTGTTGCATTTGTAATGTTTTGCTGAGGCGTAGCAAACAGCACCTGCAAGTCATCCAAATGTATTACCAAAACAGCCCTTTGAAAAATCTTAATACTGAGAAAAAAATGGGTATACAAGACCCATTGAATTGTGTAAGCCTTGTTTTCATAATGTCTGAGTATGGTTTTGAATCCAGGTTGAGACTTCTAGCTACGTTACCTTGGCTCTCAGATATTTAAGGGAAACAACTAAAGGACTATTAAAGAATGCGGTCAAGATACCACCCTTCTAAACATATTGGCACTAAATAATATTGTCAATTTTCAGAGGTTTCCTTCCGATTAACTCTGCTGCTTTTTGTTCATGATGAGCATCCATTTGGATGTCAAATGTCAAATAGGGTGACTCTTTCTCTGTTTGTGACATTCACATATCCAGTTACCTCAAAGCAACAGCCAGTGAAGCTTTGTTTTACCAAGATATGTTGTCTTCTATTTGAGACTTTTTTTGTGCTGGTCTGAATGTTATTGAGAAAGGTGCATATCGTTGTTTCCCTTAGACATTATGGGGTGCTCTACATGTTTTATTTATTCCTATAATCATCCTGTTATATAGAAAACAAGCACAGTGTGGAACACGCACTCATATGTCACATGTGTCTGTGGACAGGACGTGTTTTTATTTTGTGATCTGCATTTGGATGGAAGGAATGGTAAATCAGATCCATCCACAGTTGGATTTCCTTCGTAGTAGTACAGTTTTATGGCTTTTTCTGAATGTTGACCTTTCTTCCCTGTCATTCTATTTAATCTGAGCCATATGCCAAGATCTAATAAGTTCAGGGGTAAGTAAACATGAAACAGTGCCGTTGAGACATATGTGTCAGAAATGCTTCAAGCACCAGTCATCTTTTTATGCCTTCTACCATAGACCTTCCTCTTTCTTTGTAGAATCATAGTTCCCTTTGGGCATGCTGTGGAGCAATATTATCAGAAACTGTTTTTATAACTGAAGAGCAGGGCAAAGAAAATGTATGTCCCTATGGGCACCATTGGGTGAATCCTGATAAGCAAGCCCTTCACCTTTCAAAAAAACGACAAATGGAAAAAAGGCACAAAGCTTTTATCAAGCAAATCACATCCAGTCTCACTGTTGCTTAACACTTATCTGTCCCGGTCCCTATGCTCAGCCCCTGACAACACTTTCCTTGTGCTGTCCACAATTCAGTGCCCAGTCTTGGGAATATATGCTTTCTTCTTTCTTAAGCATCAGTATCCTCCCTTCTTCTCATGTTGGCTTTTACTATAACAAGAAATCCAATGCCAAGAATTGCTTGAAGTTAAGAAAATTTTCAAAGGAGTGAAAAACAGGGAGTTTTGCCTGTCTTGAGACTGGTTCCCAGAGTTTTGTAGAGGGTCAGCATTATGTATCAGCAGGCTTTGACACCATCCTCCAATTGTTTATGTTGTCTCTAGTGAAAATTACAATTGTTGCATATACAGGATGAATATCCCTTATCTGGAAATCTGGAATATTCCAAAATCCAAAAGTAGTCCACATGGGTGGCTGAGTTAGTGACGCCTTTGCTTTCTGATGTCTAGGTGTACATGAAATATTGTATATACACAACATTATTCAAAAATACTGTATATAAAATTACCATAACTTTAGGCTATAAGGTGTATTGTGTATATATAAAACATAAACTGAATGCTGGATTTAGTTTGGGTCCCAATATTACAAAATCCAAAACATTTTGGTCCCAAGCACTTTAGATAAGGGGATACTCAGCATGTATCAACCTTAATCTAGATATAGCTAACTCATATGCATACATTGACTGATAAAGCTGAGACATTTATGTTTCTTCATCTGTATCCTTTTAAAATTATTATTATACACCATAGTTGCCTTTTGTGATTCCTACTTGTTGGTTTAGAAATAAGACAGCTGTATTTTGGAGACTAGATTCACTATTATTTCTCAGTATTAGTGTCCTTATGTACCAGTGGATGGACTGCATTTATTTGGGTATTCTATTCTGGTAGCATATAATGTGCCTGGTTCTAGGAATCTAAATATTTGCTTATGTTATTTCTGCCTGCAAGTACAAATAATTTCAGTAATTTACTTCCCAGCTTATGAGAAGTCCTTATGCACAGTTTTCTAGCACTATTTATACTTTGGGACTTTATTAGGAAAAACCAATTTGTGCAAGAATGCATATTTTGGTACAGAACTCATGTGGGGCCAACATTTCATTTTGGGCAAAGTATTGCTCAGAAAATGCATGCCATAAAACAGACTAGATTCCACTTCAGTAAATGCATAGAACGTTGTACCTGCCAAATGGGGATAAGAGGAGATTCTGAGAGGGGGGGGGGGGGAGGAGGAGGAGGCATGAGAGAGAGCTTCAGGGACTGCTCTGGCTAGACTTTCCCCTCTTCTCTGCTGACCCCCATCCCATAGTTCTCTACCACCAGTTGCCCTGTGGAAGGATCCCAATGATTTTGTGCATCCTGCAAAGAAATCCCCTTGTTTAAAGAATGAAAATACCTTGTTCAGGCTTCAGTTTTGTCCCAACAGTTATTTGAAACTATTAGAAGAGCAAGACTTCATTAATTGTATAGTAAATCATGCTGTCTTTATAACAGAAAAATAGTCCTTTTAAAAATAATATTAGCTTCTTGAAGGGCTTCTTGAACCCTGGCTTCTGCTTCATAGCCTACTAGACTTAGCTATGATCTTTACTAATGCCCTTACCCCTGGATAAAGTTTTGATTATACTGCATTAAGTCTAGCTCTTAATGTTTTGCCCTGATCAAGTATTTTTTGAAAGACAAGGAACTGTTACCTACAGTATAAACATGGTACATATCTTTTCTTACTGGGTCCCTCCTACTCCTTTATTAAGATATACCATATATGATATACTGTATATATTGATATTGACTGGATCCTTTTGGCAGGATAATGGGCTAGATGACTTTTTAGTCTCTTCCAGTCCTCCACTTCTGTGCCTGAAAATACGATTCTCACAGATGCAAAGGATGTGAACTCATCTATAATGCTGGTTAAAATCAAGTAGACACCATGATTTACCTTCATTAATTCAAATGAATAGTAGCATTTCTGTATGCCTTGCATTTAAATTAACTAATAAAACCCCAAACTTAATTTCCATTTGCACATTTAGCCACACAAACATATTAACATTTTAGCTAGTTTCTGTGTAAGAGACAAAAGAAGAAAAATAGATGCAAATAGCTTCAGCATTTCCTCTTACGTTTTTATCATGTTCACTAAGTATCTTGTAAAAAAAATTAAGTTTAGGCACAAAGCACTCAGAGAGGAATGTTACAGTTTACATACCATTAGCTCATATTTATTCATTAGCAGCAGTGCTCTGTGATAGACAGAGCTGATGAAATCATTTTGCGATGTCTTGAAGTTTAATGAAATTCACAGGCTGCATGCTTATGGCCTTTTGTCTATTGAGAGAAGTAATTACTTGATAAAATGAAGTGCATCACTGTGAACAATTGACCCTTTGGTACAATCCAGACTGGTCAGCAACCTAAATCCACACTTCAGTGCCATCATAATAGCTTCAAATTTAAGAGTTTCCAGGGTGCAAACGAAAGTATTATCTTCCTTCAAAACAAGCCGAGTTCCATTTTCTGACTTTATGAAGTATTTAAACTGAATAATGTTGGAAGAGATGGAAAACTCTTCTGGGAAGCCATCCAGCCTGCTTTTAGACACCAAAACAATGCGAGATTTTATTTTTGTTATGAAATCGGGAGCATTGCAAAAAATCCGAAGGCCCTGCGAACGGTCGTGGCTGTCAGTTATTTCTAGGAAGGTAGTCTCTCTGGATGCGAGCTGCTCCTTCTCCCACCTTGATTTCACTGCATCAGCCAATACTTTGAGCTGAAAGAATCCAGCCTCTTGTGCCAGAAGTTGATTTTCTTTAAATCCCTCTGGTAGAAGCAGTTCTCCATTCCGTAAGAAGTTCAGAACGTGCCGAAAGAGCAGACCATCCCTGTCTATGAAATAATGGCCCTCTGCGTCAGACGGACATAGAATTTTCCCATTTACAACTCTTTCCAAATAAGAGTCTGGGTACTTGCATAGTGTTTGCTTTTGCGTAACATACAAATATCCACCAACATTGAGAGTAATTGGAGACATTTTACAGTTCTTGCCTTGGTCGGTGCTTTCGGAGCCGTTGCCTTTTTTGTCGTCCTCCGTTTCATGCCTGTTTGTTTGGTGTTCCATTCTCAGGAATTCCTTTCTCCCCTTTCTCTTCTTTGGCTTTGTGCAGAGATTTCTTCTTAAAGCGCTGTTATTCAGCTCCAGAATAATGATCGAATGGGAGTGCTCTGAGCATTGCATGAGCTTGTCAGCACAGTTTGCAGTAGGTGGCGTAGAAGCGATGTATGCGGTGTGGTATTGGGAGCATGACTGTAAGGCACACATTTGCATTTAACTGTATAAGGACAAGAGGATGGCTGGTGATGAAGAGGTTCTGATTATTTTTCCATTAAGTCCCAGGAGTTTAAATTATGAGGGGATCCTTTTGTTTCATGCAGAAAGACATTTATGGATGCCTGTTCTTTAATATTTAAATAGATTTATTTTAAAATTATGAGATGTCTGGAAAATCCATCTCTTTATCTTAATTGGAAATGCATTTTTTACAGATTATGGACAATAATGCACTGAAACTTAATTTTTGTAGCCATTTTCAAAAGTCTTCATCATCATGTTGAGATTTTGCATCTGGTGTATGAAGACAATAAGTGCTGTATTTCCTGATAGATATAATACATTTATGTGGCAAAATCATGAACATGAGAGCAATCCAGTCTATCTGTATATATTTTTTTCAAAGAAATCTTGCCAAGGAATGACTAATTATTATTATTCTCATTTTAATTTATGTAGAAATATTTCACAGATTCGTTTATTTTTCCCTAAAACAGTGCTGCTGTTTCTATGTGAAAGATACCTGACAGATCTGTAACAAATCTCTGGGTATCACATAATATTACAGCTTAGCAACACTTCAGTTCTGGAGACAAAATATTGCAAGATGCCATTTAAAGGGCAGCTTCTTTTTTCTTTCAGAGGAGCTATGGCTTTAAGGATCAGTTTTAAATCATTAAAATGGGTTCTGCCTTTTTGTAAATATTTGCAGACATGTAGAAAACAAAAGGAACTGTGTAAATGTGGATGTGTAGTTTCTTAGAGAGGATGCTGGATTCAGAAGGATCTGCAGCTTTTCATTGCACAGCAAGGAATTAACACTTCCAGTTTTCACTATACAGAGCCTTTTAAAGGAATACTTGGAACATTTCTGGCATATGTTCCAGCATTGGGGAATCATTCTGTAAGAAAGATAGATTGTGATGTGTTTGCCTTATTTGTATTATGCACACCTTATTCTTACTATTGATTTGCAACTGGTGTCAGCTTCATCCTTACACACTAGCATTGCTGTTCTTTGTTTAGGTTTACAGTTGCATGTATGTCTGCTGCCTGGCATCTTCCCACATATAAGAGAGAAAAATACCTGTAAACAAGACTGAGAGGAGGCATTGTGGGGAGGGATGCAGTGCTAGCCAGGATATAAGAGGGATGCAACCTTGGCAGCAAACACTCACACAGTCATTTTGGGGTTCAAGACCTTCAGTTATATACTGCACATTTCCAAAACTCTTTAGCGATGCTGATTTTTTTTTGTTCAGGAAAAGATGGGGACTACTGTATATTGTGAGCCCCTGGTGGCACCATGGGTTAAAGCACTGAGTTGCTGAACTTGTTGACCAAAAGGTTGCAGGTTCAAATCCGGGGAATAGCTTGAGCACCCACTGTTTGCCCAGCTTCTGCCAACCTAGCAGTTCGAAAACATGCAAATGTGAGTAGACCAATAGGTACCACTCTGGTGGGAAGGTAAGGGCACTCCTTGCAGTCATGGTGGCCACATGACCTAGGAGATGTCTATGAACAATGTCGGCTCTTCGGCTTAGAAATGGAGATGAGCACCACGCCCCAGAGTCGGACACGACTGGATTTAATGTCAGGGGAAAACCTTTATCTTTACCTACTGTATATTGATTTAATATTTGAGCTTGAACTTGATGACCTGAAAGCACAATTCCAAAAGCTACAAATGACATATCCATTCTAGTATTTAGAGTACCTAGATATGGCACAGAATAGGGACTAACGGCACAATCACGATGGCAAGTTATTCTGTGGTCAGATGAGTTTAATTTCTGCTAAATCCTAGTAGAACAATATCATATGCTGAAGTGAATCTACATAATCTGAGGGATGACTTAATAATGGCTGCAGAGCAATACTGGCAGAGCAGATCCACAGGGAGAATCTGTGGAAGAGGAAGAGACTGCAGTCTTTTGAGGACATTTGGAAATGTTTCTTCTTTGTTTTGGCAAGGAAAGCGAGCATTTTCAACCTGTTGTGAAATTTCAGTATTGGCTGCTACATTGAAGGTGCATAATATTCGGAAACAAGATCTCAAATACCTCAGGACCCACATCTGTAAAGGAATGTTTTCCCCAGTTTTTCCTGAGAGTTAAGAGAAGACAGGGAACCTTCTGGAATTATGTGGCTTGTTTTGTTTGTTTGTCTGTTTTTCTGTGTCAGTAGTGACTAGAGAAACTGCAAGTTGCTTCTGGTGTGAGAGAATTGGCCATTTGCAAGGACGATGCCCAGGGGATGCCCAGATGTTTTACCATCCTGTGGGAGGCTTCTCTCATGTCCCTGCATGGGAATCTGGAGCTGACAGATGGGAGCTTACTCCGCTCCCTGGATTCAAACCAGTAACCTTTCGGTCAGCAGTCCTGCCGGCAAAAGGGTTTAATCCATTGTGCCACTGGGGGCAGCCACTCATTCCAGAGTTTCTTGGTATTGACAACATGTCAGTGGAACTGCTCCTTGGGGATCTGGTTGTCCCACCATAGTTAAAAGCAAGCCTTTTCCACAAACTTTCAGGCAACATGCCAGTATCTGTTTTGTTTGTTAATATTGCTTGTTTGAACTGCTTTTACTTTAGATATTTGCAATTTATTATTTTAGAAATCTTATTTTTTATTTTAACTGTGCGTTTCTCCATGGATTATTGGCCATCCTGACCTTTTGTGATGAAAGGTGAAGTATAAATTGAATAAATCAGCAATATTCTACTGGACTGGGTGTATTGTTAAATACAAAGCTATGTATCATTAAACTGATAGTGTGTTTTGCTACAATTGAACTCATTTGCATTATAAAAAAAGAAAAATTTGGGGAAAACTGAGCAGATTGTATTGAGGGAGCAATTGTTTTGAAGCATAAATAGAATTATAAATAAAAGAATAAACAATCAACCTTCCACTTTTTGTGATTCCTGTTGTAATTTGGATCTCCTTTTTTTCAAGAGAAACTATCACTGGAAGGAATAGTGGTCCAGCGTGCCGAATGCCGGCCTGCAGCCAGTGAAAACTATATGAAGTTGAAAAGGTGAGTTTTGTGTTGCCATGTTTGCTAGAACTATTGTGTGGTAACTTGAAATAATGTACACTTCTAGGATTCAGGAAAGAGCACCTTGCGGTGTCTTCCTCAGGATTTTGTCAAGCACAGCCTTCTGGGTCTTTTGTCATTCATGCACTCTGCTATATTTTAAGGAAGGGGCCCAGGCTGCTCTATGCTTTGACCCAGTCCACCCGCCCCAAATAGACTTCAGATCCTTGGGGAAAGACTTGTCAAAGAGCATTCTCTGTAACTTCTATTTCACTCGTTTTTGCACTATTGGGAATTATCCTTTATGCACTCCTTCCTTAGATTTAAGTAGCTTTCTTCAGTATGCGTAGACTTTGAGAGACTCATCAGGTTACTGTGAAGCATCTGGGTCCCTATCACCATGGTGACCAGGCCATTATACTGTCTTGGCTGGCAGTGCTGCCTGTGTAACTGGTGCCATGCCATGGACCAGTTCTTCCAGCTGGCATTCTCGAGTTCCCTTTTTTTAGCACTCCACATATGATTCCATCTAATCTGGACATATATATATATATATATGGACATATATTTTAATTAGGAATAAATCTGTTTCCATACCATTTTGAATGTGTGAAAAAAATAGTTGTTGAGCTTGAATTATGCTTCTCCCAGTGTTCCATGAGGATGGCCCATGTGGTCTCTTCCAACTCTTTGATTCTATGATTTGATTCTATGATTCTATGATTCCAGATAATGCAGGGAAAGGAAAGAACTTACAGTGTCCTCACATGGGGAAAGTTGTTCCTAGGAGGTCAGTCTTTTTCCTGCTTTGCTCCAGATTGGACATAGTTGTTGGTTTTTGCAGCTGCTCCATCCTTTTTTCCTTCCACTTTCTGAGTCTTCCTTGTTTTCTTCCTTGACCCTGTCCCCCCCACAACTAAAAAAGCTCTCCATTTTCCAGCACCTCTGCTCATCCTCCTCACCCTTCAGCAATCCCTCTTTCTTTATTTTCTGGGAGTACAGAGAAATGAAAAAAGGCAAGAGTTTCAAGATCAAAGGGGGGATTCCTGTGTTGACTCTTCCCTCCCTCTGAAGAAACTGGCAGGAAGGGCTGTAGGGTGGCCAATAAGCTTGGGAGTGGCTGGGAGAGGAGAAACCACATTGCTTTGGCCAAGGCCAAAACAATTCAGGAACCAAGGGAGCAAACTAGCTGGATCACAGAAAGCAATCATGGAGTACTGGAAAGGAACTTTTACTTGCTTTGGCAGCGTGGCTCTGAGCAGTTTTCACCCATGGTGGGAACGTTCACTTCACAAGCGACTTTGGAGCTCACTGGCAGATTGGATGGAGAATGGATCTGGCGGTCACCATCTTGACCATCTGGGTGATTATAACTTTAAGTGGGGCCAAGCATTAGCAGAGGATTAGGCTTAAGTCTCTGAGCTTGAGGCAGCCACCCCCCAAAACCTAACCCCCCTCCCCCCAAAGAAGTGCAGCTCCAACTAAACAGCATGGTCTGTGATACACACTTCTCAGTGGGGAATCTTCTATTACTGACTCAGGCTATGGGAGAAGTACAAAAAGGAGAATTTTTAAAGAAGAAAGTAATAATCCACTTCTATGAAGTTTGTTCAGGTGGAGGATTTTCCTTTGTTTTTTAGGCAAGCAAGTAGAACCACTGAGCTTCTTCCCTCTTAGGATCCAGATCTTAGGACCCAGAAAAATGAAGAATCTTTCACCACAGCAGTTTCCTTCCCCCTTGAGGTGCCATTTCCAGCTAAATTTATGCAAGTGCGTAGAGAGGAATGGAACAAGCCAACTTCACATAGACCTAGTTCTTATGATGCCAAGGAGTGCAATGGTCAGCTCAAAAGCACGATGACCAAGCTTCAGATCTAATTGGTAGAACTTAAGTTCCTTTTCTTAGCAGAAGGTTGGACATGATTTAATTAAGTAAGTTAGCTACCATCTATTTTGAAATTGACGCCCCTGATTTTCTTGCTGATAGTGTAGTATTGAAGGTTCTAAATGCCCTGAAGGAACCAAATCTCATATTATTTTGAAAGCTAAGCTGAGTCAGCCCTGGATGAGAGACTGCCAATGAATTCTGGGTTCTGATGGGTACATTTTGTGGGAAGGAACTGGCAAAACCATATTTTTGTACACTTTGCCTGGGAATACCCCTTGATTCCCACAAGTAAATAAGCAGCTTGAGTGCAGCCCTCCCTGGCCACTTGAGATCCAGGAAAGGCCTTTGAAAGATGGAAATGGGAGTGAATCAGAACTTTGTTGTTGTTCATTCGTTCAGTCGTCTCCGACTCTTCATGACCTCATGGACCAGCCCACGCCAGAGCTCCCTGTTGCCGTCACCATCCCCAGCTCCTTCAAGGTCAGTCCAGTCACTTCAAGGATGCCATCCATCCATCTTGCCCTTCGTCGGCCCCTCTTCCTTTTACCTTCTACTTTCCCCAGCATAATTGTCTTCTCTAGGCTTTACTGTCTCCTCATGATGTGGCCAAAGTACTTCAACTTTGTCTCTAGTATCCTTCCCTCCAGTGAGCAGTCGGGCTTTATTTCCTGGAGGATGGACTGGTTGGATCTTCTCGCAGTCCAAGGCACTCTCAGAACTTTCCTCCAACACCACAGCTCAAAAGCATCTATCTTCCTTCGCTCAGCCTTCCCTAAGGTCCAGCTCTCACATCCGTAGGTTACTACAGGGAATACCATGGCTTTGACTATGCGGATCTTTGTTGCCGGTGTGATGTCTCTACTCTTTACTATTTTATCGAGATTGGACATTGCTCTCCTCCCAAGAAGTAAGCATCTTCTGATTTCCTGGCCACAGTCTGCATCTGCAGTAATCTTTGCACCTAGAAATACAAAGTCTGTCACGGCCTCCACATTTTCTCCCTCTGTTTTCCAGTTGTCAATCATTCTTGTTGCCATAATCTTGGTTTTTTTATGTTTAGCTGCAACCCGGCTTTTGCGCTTTCTTCTTTCACCTTGATTAGAAGGCTCCTCAGCTCCTCCTTGCTTTCGGCCATCAGAGTGGTGTCATCTGCATATCTGAGGTTGTTAATGTTTCTTCCAGCAATTTTCACCCCAGCTTTGCATCAGAACTTTACTCAAGCTTTATTTCCTGCAGAGTAATTGAGCAATTACCATCCCCTCCCCCCCCCCCCCAATTCTCTTTCCTTTGCTCTAAGTACGCTAATTATAACAAGGTTTCATATTTTGAGAATCTGTTGCATATAAAGTTTTGGCAAGTTTGAATTCGGTAGTTACATTCTGTTTGGCAAAGGTAAAACAGAAAATGCTGGGAAAAGAAAAGTCCTCCAGCACATGCCCCAAATAGTTCATTTGTAGTATGTGAGTGATGAATATATCAACTTAAAAATTAAGACACATGTCTTGGTAGCCCAGTTTCCCTGCATACATTTAAACTGCCCTATGTATTGGCATATATACTGTTAGTTGTACAGGGTGAGGCAGCATAACTTCCTTTTTTCAAAACTTAATAAAACCCATTGTATGAATCAGAAAATTTTATTTTTTTTATAATGTAGGCGCATACCTAAAGTTTTATTTTATGTAGTTTTGAAGATCAAATTAGGTAGGTGACGTCCTCCATTCTCCATACACCGAGTAAACGGATTTCTGGCGTTTGTCATGACTCTTGCCAGCATAGCAGGCATTATGTTGGCAATTTCTTCCTGGAAGTTGGTCTTCAAATCTTGTAGGGTCCTTGGACGGTTCACATAAACACGGGATTTGAAAAAAACCCATAGAAAAAAGCACAAGGGGCCAAATCTGGAGAGCGGGCCGGCCACTCCAAATCTGCTCGAAAAGTAGGCCTCAATGGCAAAAGCATGCTCCTCTCTGTTCCAACGCATGATGGCAACTGAACTATGTCAGGACAAAACTTTATACTCCCGCTTCTCGAACGAGACCACTAGCGCTCCGCTACATCTTCAGCCGACTGAATGGTGCACATTTTAAAAAAGGAAGTTATGCTGCCTCACCCTGTATGTTGTGTGCCTTCAGGTTGTTTCTGATTTATGGTGACCCTAAAGTAAACCTGTCCTGGGTTTTCTTGGGAAAAATGGTTCAGGAGGGGTTGCCATTGCCTTCCTCTTGAAACCGAGAGTGTGTGACTTGCCCAAGGCCAGCCAGTGGGTTTCCATGGCCAAGCGGGGATTTGAAGCCTGATCTCCCAATCTCCTAGTCCAATGCTCAAAACCACTATATTATGCTGTCCTCATATTGCCAGTAATAGCAGTAATAATAAATAAATGTCTGTGAGAATTTTGTAAATGTGCTTCTTTCTCTTGTATCCCTCTTAACTACACCTTTGGCTAAACGTATCCTACTTTAAATCCCTGAGGAATTTTCACAGTGCAAATTCTGAAGAGTTCTATAAATGTATCCATTAAGCTGTTGAGAATTGAACCAATTTTGCTTTTTTATCTCTCTGTAAGAAATAAGACTATAGTGCTGACATTTTATATTTCCACTCAACTTTCAAAGAGAAAAAATGCACACCAAAGAACTGTAAAACATGCTCCCCCCTTTTGTGTGTGCGTCTAAGGCTCTGGGGAAGAAATCTCAGCAGGAATACATGAGAGAAAAAGAACAGAACTGGCAAGTTGTTCTGTGTGGGTGGGGATCATAACTGTGCTTTGGATGCCTCTTTTTATGCAATATTCTCAAGCCACGTGGCAGCCTGTAGCAAGAGTCGGTTCTTGTGCTGGCAATCAAATCATTGTTGGATACCAGTGGTGGGACTTGTGTAGCTCTCCAGATTTTGTTAATTGAAACTCCAAGCAGCCCTAGCTAGCATAGTTAGTAGTGTGGCATTGTGAGCATTGCAACTGATGTAGGGCCACCAAGGTTCTGTACAAAGGAAATATATAAAAGATTTTTTCTATTTGCTTTACTGCCCTTCCTTGCTGAAATGCAGTAAAGAAGTCCCAAACAGGAACAGTCAAAAACACTCCAAGGGCATGGCTAGGTAGCAGAGGGCTATTCACCCCATGGGAGGGTGCTTGGCTGCTGTGTCGGACTGGATGAGAGGTAACAAATTGAAACTGAATCCAGACAAGACAGAGGTTCTACTGGTCAGTCGTAAGGCCGAACAGGACATAGGGTTACAGCCTGTGTTAGACGGGGTTACGCTCCCCCTGAAGACACAGGTTCGCAGCTTGGGAGTGATCCTGGATTCATCGCTGAGCTTGGAACCCCAGGTCTCAGCGGTGGCTGGGAGAGCTTTTGCACAATTAAAACTTGTTCACCAGTTGCGCCTGTGCCTTGGGAAGTTGGATTTGGCCACAGTGGTCCACGCTCTTGTTACACCCTGAATAGATTACTGCAACGCATTCTACGTGGGGTTGCCTTTGAAGACTGTTCGGAAACTTCAACTAGTCCAGCGGGCGGCAGCCATATTAGTCACCGGAGCGTCATACAGGGAGCATACCACCCCTCTGTTATGTCAGCTCCACTGGCTGCCGATCCAGTTCCGAGCACAATTCAAAGTTCTGGTCTTGACCTACTAAACCCTATACGGCTCCAGTCCAGTGTACCTGTCCGAACACATCTCCCTCTACATTCCACCTCGGAGTTTGAGATCTTCTGGGGAGACCCTACTCTCGACCCCACCTCTATCACAAGTGAGATTGGTGGGGATGAAGAGCAGGGCCTTCTCGGTGGAATTCACTCACCTGTGGAATTCACTCCCCGGGGAAATTAGGTCATCGACATCCCTCCTCTCTTTCAGAAGGAAATTAAATACATGATTGTGGGACCAGGCTTTCAGGCAATCTGGTGGTTAGATAAGGACAATGACGACCAGAATCGATAGTATTTGACAATGTGGAATGAATTTACAGACTCTGAGATGGCGAACGCTGAGCATTAGATTGTTTTTTATTGATTTTGATGTATATACTGACTGTTTTAATTGTTATAATTGCTGTTTACATGTTTTATCCATTGTTATGTTTATGCTGGCATCGAATTGTGCCTTTGTAAGCCGCCCTGAGTCCCCCCTCGGGGGTTGAGAAGGGCGGGGTAGAAATGCGGGAAATAAATAAATAAAATTAATCACCTCTGCTACTGCCACTTTCCCATTTTTTCCACATCTTCTGCACTGATGTACATCCCTGCAGGAAATGGGAAAAAATCTGCAAAGCAGTTTGAGGCCAGTTCCATGTTCAGTGTAGTTACTTTCCTGGCCGTAGACCAGTTCTAGGAGTGGCAGTCTGATTATCTGTGCAGCAAAACTGGTTCCTCCCAAACTAGTTCTAAAATGGACCAGAGTGCCATGGTAGATGTGTCCTCAAACACATCACCTGGCAATAAATAAGATTCTACCTCAAATATCATAGCTGTGTCATTTGTGCTAATATTTTTTCATGTCTATTGGGTATTTTCTTGTGCCATATTGCAACTTTTACATAACTGTCAGGTTCTCAGTGGATAGAGAACTGGAGCATGTGCTTTGTGTTGTGAGTAAGGAGTCCCTCTATCAGAACGTTCATTAAACAAAATCAATACAAACCAAATACCACATTTTGTTCATAAAGAAAATGATAAGTCTTAAGTCTATCAAGGTCCAGCCAAGGTAACAGAATTAGAAAAACACAGCTGATCATTATGGTTGCCAAGGTCAAGAATCCAATTCGTGAAGACAAGACAAGAAGTATCAAGTCAGGTCAGGAACAACAACAAGCATTAGCCAAGGTCACAGTCCAGTTGTCAGATACCAGGAGTTCAATTGATCAAATCCAGGAATACAAACTGAAGTCAAAGTCCCTAATCAGAAGCCAGGAATTCAGTTATCATGCTCCAGAAGTCAATACTAAGAATTCAAAAATACAGACAGGGTCCAAAGCAGAAGTATAGAAAATCAAGGTCAGAGTCCAGAAATCCAACTAAAAAGCATCTTAGCAAAGGTCCAGGACAAGGATAAGAAGTTGCCTCAACTGAAGCTCATCTCCTTCAGCTTCCACCTCTAATCATTGGAGTTTGTGACCTTTTCCTTGTTCCCTGCTGATTAATATTTCCCAAGCTTGCTGCAAATACAGTGAAGAGTCTTCTACTGAAAACCTGTTCCCGGCAACAGCCGAACCGAACCAGGCCAGACAGACTGGTGGCAGTGGCACTTTAAGTGAAGACCATCTTCAGGTTTAAATCCCAAAATCTCTAGTTAAAGGGTTGCCCGAGACCCTACATAAGTCTCTGAATCAGATTTTGGTGGGCAACTGCAGGGTTAAATAAACGACTAGACTGGCCTAATATATGGAAGCTTCATATGTTCATAAATTTTAGAGAACTTTGGTGCTTCAGCAGCAAGGTCAGCACTTCCTAACCAGCTGTTCTTTGACATGTTGTGAACTTAATTGATTTATCTGTTCTCCAGGAGCTGTGGTTCAGGATGCAGCCATAAATTACTGTTCAGTATGCTTAAATTCTTCCAGGCAAAGAAACCAATCTCAAATCCAGTTTGTTCCACTGTTGAGCAGTGTGTACTGTTAGCAAGTTTCTCTTCATGCTTTCCTTGCAGTTTCTGCCAGTTGTTTCTGTTCCTACCCATGGGTGCAATAGCGAACATATCTGCTGCATCATATGCCTAACCCTCTCTCAGTCTTCACTTAATCTTATCTTTTCCCCAGTAAACATAACTATCCTTTTCAATTATTCCTCACAGGGCTTGGTTTGAAGACCACTCATCATCCTTGACATGCTGCGTTTGGTCAAATGTACTCTTGATAATAGGGTGTAGTATACCAGATGCAGTCAGACCTGGGTGGGAGATATCACTTATCATGATTAGGACACTGTGTTTGTCAGTGCAGTCTAAGACTGCAGGAGCTTTTAGCAACTATATTGTAGTGCTGGATCATGTGCAGCTTGGAATTAACTGGTAAAAGCCTGAATCCTTTTCATAGGTACAACTGTCAGACCAAGTCCCATCTATACTGTACAAGTGTCTGCAATTTGAAGGTCTTTTTTTGGATGTCTATCTTTTCCCTTCTCATTGGAATAGTTCCTGGCTGTGCTTCCAGTATTTCACTTCTCAGAATCCCCCACCCCCTTGAGTTCTTTTTTTTTTTTTAAGCATTTTTAGACAAGGGTTGCTTTTTAGTCTCTTCTCTGAGATCTCTGAAATTTGCTGTCCTAAAGTATACGCCTAACTATTCTTTGTTTTCCTTGCTTTTTTGGTCATGAATCCAGGATGACTGGGTCATTTTTGCCCAAGGTTCATATGTCTTTCTTCTCTCTGGTGGAGATTATGTCCAGGGCAGCAGATTCTCTTATTTCTTCTTTGTCTTCTGTTACAGGAAGTTGTCAGAAAGTGAGCATTTATGGATGATCTATTCTTAGTTGAGTTGGACTTGCAGCAAAATATTAAGATCCCATTAAAGCCACAGGTTGATTCCTTACAAAGCAGGCCCACAGAAATCATTCCTTCCAGGTTGAAAGCCATCCTTTAAATATTGTTTCATCCCTAGAATGGAATTTTGAGATTCATTGGTCTGAGATGAACCTCTTGTGCAATCCTCATTTCACCAGGAGCAACTCTTCATGGTTTTATCGAGATTGGACATTGCTCTCCTCCCAAGAAGTAAACTTCTTCTGATTTCCTGGCTGCAGCCTGCATCTGCAGTAATGTTTGCACCTAGAAATACAAAATCTGTCACTACCTCCACGTTTCCCCCCTCTATTTGCCAGTTATCAATCAGCCTGGTTGCATGAATCTTGGTTTTTTTATGTTTGACTGTAACCCAGCTTTTGCCCTTTCTTCTTTCACCTTGGCTATAAGGCTCCTCAGCTCCTCCTCACTTTCAGCCATCAAAGTGGTATTATCTTCATATCTAAGGCTGTTAATGTTTCTTCTAGCAATTTTAACTCCAGCCTTGGACCAATCTGTTGTTCCATGGTCAGTTCTTACTGTTGCTACTTGGTCCTTGTACAGATTCCTCAGGAGACAGACAAGGTGGCTTGGGTTCCCCATACCACCAAGAACATGCCACAATTCATTATGATCCACACAGTCAAAGGCTTTAGAATGGTAAATAAAACAGAAATAGATGTTTTCTGAACCTCCCTGCCTTTCTCCATTATCCAGTGGATATTGGCAATTTGGTCTCTCGTTCCTCTGCCTTTTCTAAACCCAGCTTGTCTTCTGGAGCTGTATGCTTTAACAGTTCATTTAGAGAACAAATAGAGTTGATTGTGAAGGTATTACTTTAATAATTCAAGGATTCTATTTCTCTTGCTATCATTTTTATGTATTTTGCATATAATTTTATTAGTTTTGTTGTTATTTGTCTCAAACCCAACTTTCACTTATGGCAACTTAGTGAATGAAAGACTTCCAAGAGCCTGGTCACCAATTGATCACCTCAGATCTTGAATACACAAAGCATCTGTTGCTTCCTTAATCAAATCAATCTACCTGTATGTCCCTCTATTGTCTGTTGCCTTACACTTTGCCAAGCATCTTATCTTATCCAGTGATTCACATTAACTCATTATATGTCCAAAGTACAATTTCATTATTTTTTCTGCTAGTAAAAGATCAGGCTTGATGTGCTCTAAGATCCATTCATTTGTGTTTTTAGAAGCCAGTAATATCTGTAGAACTTCTCCAGCACTACATTTTAAATGAATTGAGTTTTGTTATGTCAGCTTTGTTCCGGATAATTCTTACATTGGTATTCAATAATACACTTTACACATAATAATAATAATAATAATAATAATAATAATAATAATAATAATAATAAACAGGGACTCGGGGCGGCTTACATGAGGCCAAGCCCAAACAACAAATTACAATAAAATAAAAACCAAAGACACAAATGACAACACAGTGAAATACATAAAACATATGAATACAATAAGCAATATAAAAATACAATATCCACAATCACAATTACAATGAGCGGGCCATATGTGCAAGATAAAATGCTAAAACTCAGGGTGAGATAAAAGAGGAGCAGATTATTTGTGAGGGGAGAGCTCAAAAAGAAACAGGGTTGTAAAAAACAGGCCTTCATACAAGCGGGGGAAGTGTACTCCAGGAACAAAAACGTTGAGGGGAGCAATAGTGTATGGTTGTGTGGCTACTCTCCGATCTTACCTTGTTTGTTCATGGTTACCTTTCCCTTCTGATTTCTTAACTGATGTCTCCAGTTTGGCTAGTGAATTAGTCAAAGCAAAAGATTGAAAAATCATTTAACTATTTAATTGTCTTCATTTTGCACTGTAAGTTTATGTAAATAATCTGTAGCCATTACTCTTACTTAATATTCAACTGTAACCCTGCTTTTACATTTTCTTTATTAATTTTCAGCAGTTGCTCCAAGTCTTTGCCATTTTCTGCATATAATGTGGTGCCATCTGTGTATCTTGAGTTATTAATGTTTCTTCTCCTAGTTTTCATAAAGAAAGCTAGATTAGAAGGAGGTCTGAAAACTGGGGGAAGAAACACCAACAAGCAGATGTTATAGTTCTCCCACTTTTTAAAAAGCAAACTATAATTTCTCAAGATCTACAGTTGGTTTTTCAATTTTTGCTGAAATCTATAAAGCATGGCTTTATTTTCTTCTGAAATTCTTGTGTGTATTCCATTATCCAACATGTATTTGTGATTCAATCACTAGTTCATCTTCTGTTTTGAAACTAGCTTGGATATCTGGCATTTCTTGCTAATATGTACTGTACAGTAAAAAAATGTGAGCATCACTTTGATTGCGTGGCAGCTCACTGCAAAAGTCTAATCATTTACTCCAGTCATTAGTGTTCTCCTTTCTTGAATATTGAAATGCATATTAAATGTTTTCAGCTTTGTTTTCTAGATGTTGTTGGAATTTGCATGGGTTCTTTCTCTACAGCTTGAAATAACTCTATTGGTATGCCATCTGTTCCTGGTGATTTATTTTTCCAAGTTGTCCACTTTTCCCACTTCACT
The DNA here is from genome assembly GCF_037176765.1 of Anolis sagrei. NCBI lineage: Eukaryota > Metazoa > Chordata > Lepidosauria > Squamata > Anolidae > Anolis > Anolis sagrei. The sequence goes on along the minus strand of NC_090023.1, from coordinate 144,241,011 downwards.
TTTTTAAAATTATAAATCCATCTTTAAACAGTTTTTCCTTGAAGGAAGATGCCATCATTTCTGCCCTTTTATATGGTGTCTCAGTTCACTGCTTCCATTGACTTTTTTTTGTTCTCCTGATCACCTAAACTTAATAGTAGCTGTAGGGTGACCAAACTATTTTTTCACTAAGGATAATAATGACTAGGAGAGCACAGTTGGTAGAATATAGCAAAGCAAAGGGGCTAATCAGCCTCCCATTGTAGTCCTATTCACCTTTTTATAAGAAGAAGCAGGGATATGAGTGTGCACACAAACCCCATAGCACAGTGGTTCTCAATCTGTGGGTCCCCAGGTGTTTTCGTTTTCAACTCCCAGAAATCCTAACCGCTGGTAAACTGGCTGGGATTTCTGGGATAGAGGCCTGGCTGGAAGGGCCCTTAAATTGGTTTAATGGTTTGCTCGAAGAAAGACACTCTATCACTTCCAGATGGTTAAGATCAGCAGTTGGATTCATCCTGATGATTCAGTTTCAACAATTGCTCAAGTAAAAAAAAATCCATATCCCTGGCATTTTTCATGTACACATTTTAAAAATTAAAATTGGCTTTCATTTACATTCTCGAATGGGTAGCAATCTCTCTTTGAACTATTTTTCAAGGCCAAAAGCTCTCCATAGCACTGAGCCTTGACAAAGGGCAAGCAATTATCTCAGTCTTCATTATTCTGCTTGGGGAAATGTTAAATATCACCAGAGCTGAGAAATTTTGTCCTTGTCTAGAAGAGAAAACATAAAAAGGAACCTTACTCCAGCTTTAAATTCTAGGAAATATTTTGTGTGAGTCATACAAAATATAATTGATTTGAAAAAATAAAGATTTCCAAGGTTTGAGAAGAGAGTTCTTCATAAAACTACATTACATAGGGAAAGACGTGTGGGTTTCATCCTAACCAGGATTTATTTTTATTGAATCAATTGCTGAAGGATAGTCAACATGAGTGTACATTGCATTGATTCAAGGGGTGTACTGTACCTGTGATTCTCAGATTTTACCATAGTGAGAATGTAAGGGCAAAAAATATGATGTCATTAACAGACATCTCTGACTGTCATATACTTGGAATCATTTGTTCCAGCGTTATCTCAGGATAAATATCCTTTTCCTCTGAGTACCAAACTCTTGGCCAAGGCATGGGTGGCAGAGAAGAATAATTGAATTGCTCTTTATTTTGTCTTGTACTGGCAGGCTTTTAACAATGTAAATTGTAGGATTAGGTAGAAACGGAATAGAATGTCTCAAGAAGGGAAATCCTTACTGCTTGAAACATAGTGTACTTTCCAAAGAGTAAAGGTTGGGCATGTTTCCATGCTTTTCGGAAATGAAGAAAAATAAGCCTCTATCAAACTGAGAAGACCTGAAATTAAGCCAGATCCTGCTTGTGATCCTTTTTTTCATTGGACTGAAAAAGCTAGAGTATAGTAGGATGTCTCCCCCTTCACTTTAATAAATATGAAGGTTTAGCAGTTAGTTTAAAATGCACAAGAAGAATAAGTGTGCCAAATTGTGGAGTATTGGCCAAAGCAACATAGTCCATTGAACTGGCCACAGCTGAGAAGACTAAAATGGGCACAGAGCATTCATTCATTAAACTGCTCTTAATCTGATATATTTTTACAATTTCCCACAGATGTGAGTACCATTTGCCACGATTATTGTATGTATCATGTAGCTACCCCATGTTTGAACTGATTCAGTTTAGAAAATGGACTGTATTTCATATTAAGAACAGCCATATTGTCTGCCAATTGAGGGTAGAGTAGAATCCTCCGTCCTTTTTAGTTTGTCGGGCTGTGTGGCCAGCAGTAGAATCCTGTTTTTAATCCCTTTGGTAAAATCTGGATTTAGCATATGACACACTTGGAAAACAAGCAATTCTACTCAAAATGTTTACAAGGAAGGAGGATATCTTCATCCAGAAAGATAATCTGGACAAAATGTTTATCAGGTTCTGGATATGGTGGCACTCTCCTTGAAGGGCCAAGTTCTTAGTTTTAGGTTGGGCATGTTCTCCTGGACCTGGACTCGTTACTGTCATTGTCAGAAGTCATTGCATTGGGTAGGAGTGCCTTTGGTATGGTTAGGCTAGTAGTGCAGTTGTAGGATCCTTTTGTGATTCCTTGATTATTCAGCCCCTGGATATGTCTTCTGGGATGAATTCCTAAATAGTTTGGGACTAGGTTACACAAAAGATTATTTACAACAGTGGTTCGCAACCTGTGGTCCGTGGACCACCAGTGGTCACCAAGAACTAAAATACGGTCTGCGGCCTCACCATTACTACACCGTTGCAACGAGTGCGACTGGTCTCGCGAAACCCGCTTATAGTGCCGAGGCAATGGAAATGTCAGGAGGGGAGAGGCTGACTACCCACGAAAGGCATGCAAACAAGCCTCCTTAGTGCTGCTTCTCCTCCCGCTCCCTTCCCCTGAGTGGAGCTGTTCCATTTATTTTATTTTATTTTATTTCTGCTACTTATACCCCGCCCTTCTCACCCCCGAGGGGGGACTCAGGGCGGCTTACAAAGAAGGCACAATTCGATGCCCTTATACAAATACATACAAATATAAAAAACAGTAATTAAATAATTAACAGATTAAAAACATCAATATATAGCACCATAGCACAACAATAAGCAATCTCATGGTCAGAGTTTCGCGTTCCATAGGTCCAATAGGTTAAAATAGGTTCCTACAATATTTGCCCTTCATTATGGTCCTTCTTTTTAGCTGCCAGAGTTTCCGAAAGCCTGGTCCCACATCCAAGTTTTCAGCTGTTTCCTGAATGAGAGAAGGGAGGGCGCTGTTCTAATCTCCCCGGGGAGTGAGTTCCACAGGCGGGGGGCCACCACTGAGAAGGCCCTGCTCCTCGTCCCCGCCAGTATCACTTGTGATAAAGGCGGGGTTGAGAGCAGGGCCTCCCCAGAGGATCTTAAACTCCGAGGTGGGGTGTAGAGGGAGATCCGTTCGGACAAGTACACTGGGCCGGAACCGTATAGGATTTTATAGGTCAAAACCAGCACCTTGAATTGTGCTCGGAATTGGATCGGCAGCCAGTGGAGCTGGCATAACAGGGGGGTGGTATGCTCCCTGTATGCTGCTCCGGTGAGCAATCTGGCTGCCTCCCTTTGGACTAGTTGAAGTTTCCGAGCAGTCTTCAAGGGCAACCCCACGTAGAGTGCGTTGCAGTAATCCAGCCGGGATGTGACAAGAGCGTGGACCACCGTGGCCAGATCCGACTTCCCAAGGTACGGCCGCAGCTGGCGCACAAGTTTTAGTTGTGCGAAAGCTCTCCCGGCCACCGCTGAGACCTGGGGTTCCAGGCTCAGCGATGAGTCCAGGATCACTCCCAAGCTGCGAACCTGCGTCTTCAGGGGGAGTGTAACCCCGTCTAACACAGGCTGTAACCCTATACCCTGTTCGGCCTTACGATTGACCAGTAGGACCTCTGTCTTGTCTGGATTCAACTTCAATTTGTTAGCTCTCATCCAGTCCGACACAGCAGCCAAGCACCGATTCAAGGTCTGGCCCGCCTCCTTGGTGACAGGTGGGAAGGAGTGACAGATTTGGATATCATCTGCATAGAGATAACATCTCATTCTGAAACTCCGAATGATCTCCCCCAGCGGCTTCATGTAGATGTTAAATAACATCGGGGACAGAATTGAACCCTGTGGGACTCCACACAACAACGGTTGTGGGGCCGAACAGGTGTCACCCAATGACACCTTCTGAGACCGACCCTCAAGGAAGGATCGGAGCCACCGCAGAGCGGTGCCCCCGAGCCCGATATCCATGAGGCGTCCCAGAAGGATACCGTGATCGACGGTATCGAAGGCCGCTGAGAGGTCCAGCAGAACTAACAGGGACACACTCCCCCTGTCTAGTTCCCTGCGCAGATCATCTACCAAGGCGACCAAGGCTGTCTCAGTACCATGTCCCGGCCTAAAGCCAGACTGTGCCGGATCTAGATAATCAGTGTCTACCAGAAACCCCTGGAGTTGTGTTGCCACCACACGTTCCATGACTTTGCCCAAATAGGGGAGATTGGAAACTGGCCGATAGTTGTCGAATTGGGTGGGATCCAGTGATGGTTTCTTCAACAGCGGTTTTATAATAGCTTGTTTTAAGCTCGCTGGAAACTCTCCTTTCTGTAAGGAGGTATTAACCATCACCTTCACCCACCCTGCCAAACCCCCTCTGGCTTCCTTGATCAGCCAGGAAGGGCAGGGGTCTAGGATGCATGTGGTGGGTCGTACCTCTCCAAGGATCCTGTCCACATCCTCAAGCTGAACCAATTGAAATGAATCCAACAAAACTGGACAAGCAGATGCTCTCGCCACATCCCCAGAGACTGCCGTTAATGTGGCGTCAAAGCCCAACCGAATCCGCCCAATTTTATCCGCGAAGAATCGAGCAAATGCTTCACAGCGAGCTACTGAGTCATCAGGGGCCTCGCTTTTCGGCGGATTTAACAGACCCCTGACAACTCGGAACAGCTCAGCTGGACGGTTCTTCGCAGATGCAATGTTGGCGGCAAGAAATGTTTTCTGTGCCGCCGCTATTGCCACACCATAGGACCTTAGGAAGGCATTCAGGTGTGTTTGGGCAGGGTTGGTGGGGTTCCGGCGCCACACGCACTCTAGCCTCCTCTTCTTTCGCTTCATCGCTACCAGCTCTTCGGTAAACCAAGGATCTGGTTTAGCTCGGTTACTCGAGAGGGGGCGTTCCGGAGCGATTGTGTCGATTGCCCTGGTCATTTCCCTATCCCAGCGAGAGACCAAGACATCGACAGAGTCGCCAGCCAAGAAGGTGGAAAATTCCCCAAGAGCCGTCAGGAGGCCTTTTGACTCCATAAGCCTCCTGGGGCGGACCATGCTAATAGGTCCACCACCCCTGCGGAGGTTAGGAGGCGCAGCAAGTCTAAACCTGATCAGGTGGTGATCGGTCCATGGCAATGGAGCGATGGTCAGCTCCTCCACACCGTCACTTTCACCCCATCCTTGAGAGAAGACCAAATCCAGTGTGTGCCCGGCACTATGGGTGGGACCAGATACTAATTGGGACAGGCCCATGGTTGCCATGGTGGCCATGAAGTCCTGAGCTGCACCCGTAAGAGAGGTCTCGGCCTGGACATTGAAGTCCCCCAGGACTATAAGCCGTTGGAAGCTCAATGCCAAGTCCGAGACCACTCCCGCTAGCTCAGGTAAGGAGACTGTTGTGCAGCGGGGTGGTCGGTACACCAACAGAATCCCTATCCTGTCCCGGTCACCTATCCTAAAGCCGGCACACTCAAAAGAAGATGATTGTGGGATGGGGCACCTGATCAGGGGAATACAAACCTTATAGACCACTGCGACTCCGCCTCCCCGCCCTCCAAGCCTCGGTTGGTGCTGAACGGAGTAACCCGGCGGACAGAGTTGGGAGAGATTTACCCCTCCCCCCTCGTCCAACCAGGTCTCCGTTATACAAGCCAGGTCAGCTTGTTCCTCCAGGATTAGATCTTGAATAATGGAGGTTTTCCCATTTACCGACCTGGCATTGAACAGCACCACCTTTAGCCTGGAGGGGCCACCAACCTGGCACCTCAATTGTATCTTGTCAGGAGAATATTTTGGAGTTGTCAATGAGTCATTGTTACTTTCGGGCCGAATGAGTTGTTGAGATGTAAATTGAATGATCTTTGGAGTTGCCAATATTCTATTATGAATTTTGGGCCGAATTTGTTTATGTCTGGGACTGCTTAGGTTCGCCAATTTATTGTTATAAATTTTGGGCCAAAATAGATCTTTTGTTCTCCCTTTCCCGTATCTCCCTCTACATGTCACCACCTCTATGGCAGCCCCCCCACCCACGGAACCACCGCCCCCGGGGAAGTTCCCTCCATTTTCCTCTGTTGTTAATCCGACTGTCAGCATTTGATAACAGATATTGTTATTATGATTGCACAAAGCTAAGTCCTGGCCTTCCCACCCCTTAATACATCCTGTTCCTTTCCCTATGCCAAAGATCGTAAAGTGCACTTGTATAGGTAGTTGATAAATTGTCAAAAGCAGCACAATCGGCATAGGTGGTGACATAAGGCGTAAAGTGCAGCTAGTTAACAGTATGTGTGATTAGTTCTAAAGTGACAGTGCAGGACAGTGCATTTGTTACAAAGTGCTATAGTTACAGTAATAATTGGATCATAGATATGATACTTTAGACCAATCAAGTTGATGGCGCGGACTCTGGCAGATTAAAAAATTAAAGAAGGACTGTAAAGTGCTCGGGCTAAAGTGCCTTAGTGCAGGAGCCAGTTCTGTAGTTCAAAGTTAATGTCTCTAAGAGTAGGTCCAGATCATTCAGTCAGGGCAGTCAGTTCAAATCGTGGGAGCCCAGCTTCTTGGCCCCGTGGAGAGCAAGCCGGCAGCCAATGGTCAGGTCCCCGGATCTTCTTGGCTGTCCAAAAGAAATGATGGAGATGTTAGCGACTGAGATGGTACAATGAAGACAATAACTGTGTTTCCACTGGCTGTCAGCACAATATTCCAAGTTTTGCGAGATGATATAACTTGCACCACTTGGCTCAGCCAGAGGGGGCAGTGTGGAACAATTAGCTAGATCTTAAGTCTAGGGCACTGATGGTAAAGCCGCAAAAACACTGAGTCATGAGGCGGACATATCTTCCGGTGGCTGTTAGGTCCTGTGCGTCCGCGGCTATGGTGTTGTCAAATTGGTGTCAGTTTGATGTTAAGATATTGACACCACACAGCACAGACCCAGCAAGATGAATTGGGAGCGCGGAGGAGGGAGTGCGGGCCTCCACCTCCGCTAGAGATGGAGTGCGGAGGAGGAAGCGCGGAGGAGGCACCAAAATGGAGGGACGCGTGGCAGACTTAGCCCGGTCGCAGAAGGAAACGCCGGGGCCCCGCCGGAATCCAAGATGGCAATTCAGATGGTAAGTCCAGCCGTTCGGCGGCTCCGGCCACTCAAAGGTATGCGGGATGCGAGCTGGAAAACGCAATTGGGGGCTCTGCCACTCCTCTCCAAGCTCCCCTCTGACTCCAACAGCTGCCTCAGCAGCGAGGCCGCAAATGACGGCGGCGCGGTTTTATGGAGGCGGCGGAAGCGGCAGCTCCTCCTCCCAGGCGGCTCCAGCAGCTCCGGCGGCCGCACGGGCAGCGGCTCTGGCTGCCGAGGGGAACGCTCTCACCCGGCCGTGGATGGGACGGCCTCGGCGCTCTGCTTCCCCTCCCCCCGCTCGGGCTCTGGCTGTAGCTGCCCCAGCAGCTGGGCCGCAGTGGACGCCGCCGCACCTCCTCCAGACGATCCCAGCGGCAGCACGGCAGCGGCTCGACCCCCACAGCACCCAAGTGGGCTCGGCACTCACCGGTGAGGTTTGAGGCTAGTTAAGGGAAGGAGGAAGCCGGCCGCGTTGGAATGGCGGCGCTCCCTTATCACCTTCGCCTCCTGGTTGCTTGTCTTTGTTCCTTGTCTCCTCGGCTCCCCCTCAGAACACTCGGGCCTCAGCACGACCCGTGGGGTTCAGGTCTCTCTTTCCCAGCTCTGAGATGGTCGGGGGAGGGGGAGGTCGGCCAGATTCCTCCCGATTGAATTGTTCAAACGGCGCAGCTCAGCGTTTTGCTGCTGACCGCCATAGCCGGAACCGGATATCCTCCATGTGGTGCCTGGAAGCACCTGCACCTTGCTGTCTTCATTTTTAGGCCTGTTCCTGGGGTTATTTGGGGTGCTGATTCAAAAAATTGCATTGGATAGACCACATCAGTTCTAAATTATTAAATATGGTTTTTTATGGGCAAGCAGATGGTGACTACTGGACGCCATATGTTCTGTATCAGGAAATAGAGCTGATGTGGTCTATGCAATGCAATTTTCTGAATCAGCACCCCAAATAACCAAACCAAATCTAAAGTTGACTAAAAACCGATTCACAACCCCTTTTGGTACTAACATTGGAGAATGGTCCCTGGTCAAAGTGGTCCCTGGTCACTGGTCCCTGATCAAAAAATGGTAGGGAACCACTGATTTACAACCACATGAAATTATTTATTTATTTATTTATTTGTGGCATTTCTACCCCAGCTTTCTCCACCCTGGAGGGGACTCAAGGTAGCTTACACATAGGCAACTATTCGATGCCATAGAACAATGTACAATTAAAATAAACATTTAAATAGAATTATAAAATACATTAAAACAATTAAAAACATTTAAGATAATATCTTCACAATTAATCACGTAATCAGAAAAGCAGAGACCCTGCTCAATTAGGTTAGGTGAAAGAATATGTAAGACAAAGACTTTTAGTATATATGAACCCATTGTGATGGAATTACCTTCTTTGGGGGTACAGTTAGGTCACTTCCTTTTCAGATGCTGTATTTTTATTTTTAGTGGCAGTGTGCAATGGTTTTAAAAAGCATATAATTTATTCTGTTTTATTAAATGTTTGAGGTTTGCCATATTTTCCAAATTCCATATTAGAATTTGGCTCAGAGATGGTGAGGCATTTCAAAGAATAAATTCAAAACTATTTTAAAATCTTTCTGAAGGGGTTGTTGACATTATCAATTGAGACAGACTAGAAAGAAGTGGATCTGATACAAGGGACTGATGCCAGTGTGATGTAGTGGTTTGAGTTTTACTATAACTTTAGAGACCAGGGTTCAATTTCTTGCTCAGCTATGGAAACCCACTGGGCAAGTCGCGCACTCTCAGCTCTAGAAAACTCTGTGATAGGCTTGCCATATAATGGCAATAACAGCAGTAGGAACTCTTCTTACTTCTTTGTGTTCTGATATTCCTTATTTGGTCTAAATTAGAAAAACCTCCTTGCCAGGTGTAGAGCGAGAGGAGCCTGTATGACTGGCACAGGGAAAAACACACTCCTGGAGGGAGCTTTGCTTTCCAACACCACTGGTGACTTCAGACTTCTTTTGTGAAAGCCAGGCTAGGCATATATGTAATGGTTTCAGTTTTACTATTGGCTCTCAACAGCATATTATGGTATGTCTGCTGCGTAGGAGTATTGCTGTTGTTACTGCAGTTATTTATCACTTGTACAGCCAGACTGCACTCTCGCTTTCTCTCTCCTCTGGTGGAGATTGTACTCCACATTCTGGAGTCCTTTTAAAAGCAATCTTTTTCTGGAAGCTGGCAGTTGTTCTTTACCCTCTTTTGGGTTAACCCCAGTTGTGAGGAAATGTAATGCATTAAATGGAGTGAGGTCTGTGGTTTGATAAAGACTGGAAGGTTGCCGGTGTGGCTGCTTTGTATGCCAACAGAACGTAGGCTCCGAAGGGGCCTTGGCAAATAATTGTGGGGGTGGGTGAGTTTAATGTATGACTAAACGCACTACAGTCAATAATGAAGCAGAGGAAAGGATTTGCATTTCTCCCTTGTGCCTTTTCCTTTCTTTCTTAAAAAGTATTCGGTATGGTTACAAACAAGTTAGTTGCCATGGTCTAGTGCTTTATTTATTACCATGTTTGCTAGATGCCAAACACAGAGTGTTTTCATACAAAACTCTCAAAGTCGCTTTAACATCTTAATTACTAACTTATCTCAGCACCTTGCTGCCCCCTGTGTTATCTTTCCTTTTCTCTGTCACTTTATTTGCTTCCCTTGAAATCACTTTTTGGCTACAATCTCCATTATAGTCCCACTCAACTCTGTGGGATTCATTGCATGCCTATGTCTAAGACCAAAGTTCAGATAGTTACAGGTGCATCATTCTTTTTCCTACTTCTACAGGATTAATTCTACAGGATTAATAAAATCATTGCATGTGACGTTTATATTGGGGTTTCATGAGAATTCAAACATTTTATTTATATCATTTAGATAATTCTTAATAATGCTCATGTAACAGATTGAGCTTTTATGTAGATAGGCCAAATTTTGTAGCTGAAATAACCTTTCACACCTTTCGCCACAACACGATGTTTGTGTTTTACGTAAGATATTACTTATATTTCGTCCTCTTCTTTGAGAAGTTGTTTATTTATTTATTTATTTATTTATGACATTTCTATCCAGCCTTTCTCACCCCGAAGGGGACTCAAGGCAGCTTTACATACAGGCCACAATTCAATGCCTTAAAACACAATGTACACTTAAATAAATATTAAAATAAAATTTTAAAACAATAAAAACATTTTAAAACAATACATTCAGAGTTACACGTAATCCATGAGCATAATCAGGGCCGTTCCAATGATCATTGCACATTGATCCAAAAGTTCTCTAAAGGCTTGGTCACAAATCCACGTTTACACTCTTTTTTGGGAGGTCAGGAGGGAGGGGGTTGATCTAATATCCCTGGGGAGGGAGTTCCACAGTCGAGGGGCCACCACTGAGAAGGGCCTGTCTCTCATCTTTTCTAGTCACGCCTGCGAGGGAGGCGGGACCAAGAGCAGGGCCTCCCCAGATTATATTAAACTCCATGGTGGTTCATAGAGAGAGATACGTTCGGACATAAAAGCTGGGCCAGAACCATTGTTGTTTTGTGCCTTCAAATCATTTCCAACTTATGGCCATCCTAGACAAACTAATCACAGAATTGTCTTGGCAAACTTTATCTAGAGTGGGTTTGCCTTTATATTTTTCTGAAGCGGAGAGTCTGTCACTTTCCTAAAATCTCTCAATGTGTTTCCCTGGAAAATTTGAACTCTGGACTCCAGGGCTATAAGTCAGTACTCAAATTACTGCACCTTGCTGGCTCTTTTATTGAGAAACATAAACTATTAATAATTGCAAGTTTTTTTAAAAAAAAAATGTTCTTAAAAGGCACCCAAACTTGAAATTAAATTGCGCTATCATAAAGTCTTTGGTATTTATACATACCTGTCTCTGTTTGATTCCATTTTGGATGTTCATATCACACAGAGCAGTCAGTCATGCTTGTAGATGCCTGTTGTTATTATAATAAAAGTCAGGAAAATAACAGAATCGAATGACTCACCACTCAATCTGGAACGTGCAAGAGATGCTAGCCTTTGGAGAGAAAACTACAGTGGTAGGTGTAAGGGACAAAATGTGGCAACAGCGTGTTTTAAGAGACATTGTACTTTTGGAAATAATAGAGTATTTTTAACATGCTGTTGGCAGATGGCCACTTCTTCTTTAATGAACTAAAGGGATCATGAAGTGATATCTTCTTGAGCATGATGCATTGGGACCAACACATAATACAAGAATAGGATGTTGTCTTTATGTTTTTTACTTTTATTCAGAGCTGGCACAGCTTTTCCATTAATGAAGTAATAACTGTAAGCCTGATATGATGCACCAATATTACCGTGGTGTTTATGGAGTTAACCCATGATAGCCATCACCAGAACATACTTACTATGAACTCTTTTAACATACTTTGTGGAAGCATTTTGGATGTGGGGATGCCACTGTAAGCATTTTGAATGGGGGGGATGCCACTGTAATGTATAGCTCTGGGTGCCATTATAATTGAAGACACCATATTTTGCATTCCCCTGATGATGTGCTATGTCACTGACTCTAGCAAGAAAGTCAGTTTTACTAGCAATCCAGAGATTAAACCAACCCCATATAAGAAATACAGACATAAACATAAATTGTAATAACAAAACATATGGGGACACAATGTATCTCATGAAAACTTTTCATTTATATATTTAAAAACATATAATTTGTGTTTATTTGTTTATTTACTGTATTTGTAAACCGCCTTTCTCAGCTCATAGGCAACTCAAGGCGGTTAACGGGGCAAAATTCAATGCTTACAATGTCATAAATACAATTAAAAACATAACATAGAATAAATGCTAAGCAACAACATTACGGTAATGAGAACTGGAATGGTATAAGGAAGATGAGACTGGCTATGATTCTACTAAGAGACGAAGCGGATTTTTATGTAGTTTGTATTTGTCGTATAGTTATATGTTGTTGATACTGGCCTTTGTAACTGTCTTTTTATGTGTACTGTACACCGCCATGAGTCGCCCGTAAGGGCTGAGAATGGCGGTTAATAAGTGCATCAAATAAATAAATAAATAAATAAATAAATAAAAACTAAACAAATCAATAAAATATAAATTCATAGTGTCTTCTTGTTAAAAATGTTGTCTGGACTCATTGTCTAATTGTTCCATTTTCCTATGTCAGTTACTCTGCATTTGCAAATGCTTGTTCAAAAAGCCACGTCTTGACTTTTTTCCGGAATGTTAAAAGGGAGGTGACCGATCTAATATTTATAGAGAAGTCATTCCACAGCCAAGGGACCACCACCAAGAGGGCCCTGTCTCTCGTCTCTGTTAAACGTATTTGTGACAAAGGTGGTAACGAGAGCAGGACCTCCCCAGACAATCTTAAGGTCCTATGTATGATCATTACATCAGTTTCCATGACACACCTATAGACCTACACACTAATATGGCACAACACACAGTGTAGGAAGCACTGCACTAGGGGATAGAGCAAATGATGGCCTTGCTCCTCAGATCAGAGTGGCAGACAATTTGGGCACAATTTCTGAGGAAGAAGGAATATCATATCATTTACATGAGATTAGCAGAACATTTGCTAAATTGAAGGTTATCGTCGAGATTCTCAGGAAAGCTCCTATTAGCCCCATGCAGAAATAAGGATGCTCTTCATCGTGGAAGTTTTATTTGGGCTTTGCATTTATCATTTGACCCCCATGTGGTTGAGCTGAATCAGAGAATCTGACAACCTCATCACATTGAGAGAGGAAAGCATGGGTAACCGTCCTTTTAACATAGAGAATTGCCCCCTCTTATATTTCAGCAGTTTCGTTTTTTGTTCTGCCTCCCCATCACACTCATACTCACATGTGGAAGCTTGAGAGCTGGTAATACATTCATCTTACATTCATCACAAGATCAGTATTACTTTTTTTGTTTTTAATCAGGAGAAACAACAATATCCAAAAACCAAGAGATCCCTTGCCCTGCCCAAAGCCCCTTACATTAAAGGAGACTACACCAGTTTTAAACCTCCTATTCCCATGGGAAAAATCCTTCTGCTCCAAACCCCAAATAATACAAGAGGCAATGATCCAGGTTAAAAAAAATGGTTTCCATGGGATCATATTACTCTGCATGGAACCCCGGAGGCCAGTAAACAGGCCTTTTTCCATCTACGACAAGCGAGGCAACTGGCACCTTATCTGTTGGATGAGGCTCTGGCAACAGTCATCCATGCCACGGTCACATCTAGGCTGGAGTATTGTAACGCCTTGTATGTTGGCCTTCCTATTTCTACGACAAAACTCCGTATTGTCCAGAATGCTGCAGCCAGGTTACTCACAAAAACTCCCATGAAATGCCATATAACACCAGTGCTGTGGCATCTACACTGGCTCCCAATTGAGTATCGTGGTTTGTATAAAATGCTGGTCCTGACCTTTAAAACTTTATATGGCCAGGGTCCATTGTATCTTAGAGACCGTCTCTCCTTCTACCACCATCAGAGGTCGCCATGACCATCCCAACGCGATTTGCTCTATATACCGGGTCCTAGGGAAGTGCACTTGGAAAGCACCAGACGCAGGACCTTCTCTATTTCTGCCCCTGCCTTATGGAATTCCTTGCCTCCATATTTGAGAGCCATGCGTGACTTAGGGCATTTTATCCTAGCACTTAAGACCTGGGAAGCAATCTTATTCAGAGCTCCTACCTCTTATCACACTTACGCACATTTACAATGGAAAAACAGGTGTGATGGTGAAGTGTAAATTTTAATCTACTGTTATGTATAGTTATGGATAGGCATTGAAAGGGTAAGTATTTAGAGTAGCATAAATGGGGGGGGGGGGGATGGTAACCAGCTCAGCTCACTTTGAACTGGGTTGCTATGGAAAAAGGGGCAGAGCCAACTGCCACTTGGCAGGGCAGCCATTTTAAAAGGCCAGTCTGTAGCCGGTGAACTACAGGTTCTGTGGTAGTGAGAACCAGGGAGGTAGTCTGTAGTTTAAAAACTATAGGGTAAGGCTGATTCTATTGTAGTGAGAATCAGGAAGGGTTTGACTTTTAGCCTAGGTAATTTAGATAAGTCGAGTTGACTTATTTATAGTAGTAGTTAGTGTATGAGTAGAAAGAGTGAGAGAAACCCAGTGAGAACTTTTAATACAACAGAAATATCACAAAGATAGAATAAGCTTGTATCTAAAGTAATCTATTGAGGAAAGAAACATAGTTTGAAGAAAAATAAATTTGAAACCTGTTTAGTAGAAGGAAGAGTCCTTCTACTGTGCTAGCTCTGTCCCAGGTTAAGTGGAGGTAAAGAGGGAGTGGGTTGTAGACTCCCAGCTAGGAGGTGCTTTAATCTTCTAATAGTTGGTTGTCAGATGTTCCAGCTGTGTTGGGTGGATCTGTTAACTCCGACATTGGACTGTCTCCTGTATCCATGACAATGAACATGTGATGATGTTCTTCATGACTTTTACTTCTTACTCTTTCAGGCTACAAATTGAAGAATCTTCCAAACCTGTAAGCTGGACAATGCAGTTGGATAAAGCTGTAACCACAAACTACAAACCTGTGGCAAACCATCAGTATAATGTGAGTTGCTTTTAATATTCAATAGTATTTCATCTTCTGATATCAGAAGCCTGCAGTGATGTATTTAGCTGAGTAGCTAAAGTTAAAATAAAAAATTCACTACTCATTTTCATTCCAATATACATACAAACTGAATTATTAAGGCTGGAATTCCATAATACCTAGCAGGTAATAAGTCCCTTTGAAATCAATGTGATTTATTACATATATAAGATTTTATATTATAAAACAGTCCCGTAGCATATGCTTATACATTTATGTTAAAAACTCCAGATTGTAAGTGTGCTTCCTTTTGTATCTTTGATGCTTCCATATTATTATTACAGGTTCACTTGATATCAACAGTAGCAAAATGCCTCTAATAATTGTAACTGGGGAGAAAATGTAATGGATACAATGTAGGGAAAAGCCAGCACCATTCTATATGCTAGAGTTAAAACATGTTTATTTCTCTCCCAATGAGAAGCAGTAACTTGATACTCACTTGTCTTGGATTGAGCCCATTAAACCCAGTAGGGGTTAAGTTATTAAAAGTGTTGACTGAATCATGTCCAGTATACCCTTAATGAATTTGTTCCACATAAACTGAGATCCTACCAGAACACTATGTGTAAACAGATGTATAAAAATATTTGATTCCTTGTTTTCCATCTGTCTATCCACCATTGCAGTAGATTAATTAAAATAATTAACCAATACAGATTAACAATTTGGAGTTGGTGCAAATTAGTGCCGGAGTCTGATCTATAAATAAGTTCAGTTCAAATATTATCTCTTTATGGAATGTAGTGCATGGCTATATATAAAGCACAAGCTCTTGGCGAGCTTTAATTTCATCCCTATGATATGGGGATAATAATTACAAAATTTTGTAATTATTTTGATCATCTGCCATGAGATTACTGATTATTTTAGTGGATAATGTTTTAACTTACTCATGTTAATATCTATATCCACAGATTTTATAAGTGTCATATATGAAGCCAATTAGGATAACTTCAATATCCTGGACTTTCTGCTCTTAATGTTTTGAATTTTTGATTTTAATGTTAATGGGTTAAAAAACAAAACAAAACACCAATGCTAATTGTCACGATGCCAGGGCTCTGCCATTATGCAGTCAGAGGTGAACCAAACAAACACTCAGTTTGTATCAAACAGTTTAATTAAAGCAGCAATTACTTTCTGGCCATTTTAATAGTTCAAAATATAAAACATAAAGATATCCAGTAACACTTAGCTGCAACCTATCTGATGGGGTGGGGTGAGCTCTCATTCTTAACTCCATCTTCTGCCAACCTGGTAGTTTGAAAACATGCAAATGCGAGTAGATCAATAGGTACCACTTTGGCAGGAAGGTGATGACACTCCATGCAGTCATGCTGGCCACATGACCTAGGAGGTGTCTATGGACAACGGCGGCTCTTTGGCTTAGAAATGGAGATGAGCACTACCCCCCCCCCCCCCCCCCAGAGTTGGACACGACTAAACTTAATGTCAAGGGGAAACCTTTACCTTTACTTATGAAAGAAGGTTGCTATATGGCAGCAGTTTAACAAGACAGTTAATGAGAAACACTTGCCATTGCAATTCTTGCTAATCAAGAGCTCAGAAAGGCCACGGCGGAGGCCAAAAGCAATTTTAACAACTATTGGAACTCTAAGGTTTGTGGGCCTGCGATCCGTTATTACTTCAATCTCATGTGGATTCCTTCCCAATTGGCTTGTGCTCTTCGAATTCCTAACTAGTGTCACATGTCAGGACAGTATTGAAGTGTAGTACCTGAAGAAGGTAACTTAAGTATTAAAATGTTTTTTAAATTGATAGATTGAATATGAAAAGAAGAAGAAAGAAGATGGAAAGCGAGCGCGGGCTGAAAAGCAGCAAGTGCTGGACATGCTTTTTTCAGCTTTTGAAAAACATCAGTATTATAACATTAAAGATTTGGTTGATATAACAAAACAGCCAGTGGTAAGTACTTACTATAAAAATTGCTTTTGAATTGTGCACTTTGTCACTAATGAATATATTAACTCCAAAAAAACAGATTCCTCTATTTCAGAGCAGATTTCCTCAAAGCATAATTTTAAAGGACTTTGAAGAAGGCAAATTAAAATGGGCACATACAATTTTAAAATGCAATAATAATAATAATAATAATAATAATAATAGTCATTGCAATTAGTTTTTTTAAAAATCAAAGCCATGTACCAGTAGGTAGAATACTCCTCATTGGATGATTTCTGTACAAACTGCAAGCCAATTTTTCACTCTTCAGGGATTCAGAGAAGAAAAAACCCTTGTGTGTTCTTCAGTCTATCTGTCTCTTTGACTCAGCCATGGAAAGCATTCGTCCACATGCAGGTTTAGAAGTCAGAATGGGGAATGAAGAGCCAGTGTGTGCATGTGTCCTGGCTTGTGGTTTTTAGCATGCACTCCCAATGTATGTTAGTGGAGAAGACTGTGTTCATTTTACATGCATAGATTCCTTCCTTTATTTAAATAAGAATTGTTGTTTGCAGAGAGGGCAGAATTCTGAACTTGGTTGGCTATTCAGACTGCTAATTGGATGTTCCTTTTATTTAGTGCTGCCCATTTAATAACCCTGTCCATTTTTTATTAAATTAATATGCAAGGGAGAGAGTTATGCCAAAATGTTATGTGTGTATGCATTCATGCATGTATAATGTGTTAATCAGTTTTATCAGGGCTGGGCAACTGACAGCTCTGCAGAAGTTGAAGGACTGCTACTCACATCAGCCCTTACCAGCATAACCAGTGGGAGTTGAAGTCCATCAAAAACTGGAGGGACATACATAGCATGCCCACTCATGTGCTTCTTGGGAAACAAGTGGGGAAGTCTTTCGCTTCGTTCCATGTAATAAATAGATTGTTTTTAATTATGGGTTGAACGATATGTAGGAACACAGAAGTGTGCACTCAAAATGTAGTCAGAATGAGACTGGAGGGGTGACTTCAGTAATGTTGCAGTGACAGAAACCTTTCCTAAGTACCTTTCTAATGATTACACTATGTAACAAAATTTGAAAAAAAAATCTGTTCCTGGTTTGAAAGTGTTGTTTTTTTTTTAATTGTGTGGTACTTGCTTTGAAAGCAGTTATGTTCTAGAAACTTAATTTTTGTAGCTGGGGGTAGTACTATTATATTCTTCAGTCTGGCGCATCATTTGTAATTTTCCTTAATAAAAATATGCCATTTGTAACCTTTCAATGTGTAGACAGCAACAAAATTTTTGTAGTTTAATAAACTTTTCTCATATTTTTATGATAGACCAAATTAGGAAATGACATTTGTAACCCAGGAACAAATGTTGTGTTTTTATAGTTTTAATGCCATTGGGAGGAGATTATGTGCGAATTAGGACTTATTCCTTAACTCTATGTGTCTATCCTATCTGACTATCTAGCTCAGTGGTTCTCACTCTTCCTAATGCCATGACCCTTTAATACAGTTCCTCATGTTATGGTGACCCCCAACCATAAAATTATTTTCGTTGCTACTTCATAACTGTAATTTTGCTACTGATATGAATTGTAATATAAATATCTGATATGCAGGATGTATTTTCATTCACTGGACCAAATGTGGCACAAATACCCGATATGCCCAAACTTGAATACTGGTGGGATTGAGGCGGGGGGGGGGGGGGTGTGATTTTGTCATTTGGGAGTTGTAGTGTTGGGATTTATAGTTCACCTACAATCAAAGCATTCTGAACTCCATCAACAATGGAATTGAACCAGACTTGGCACACAGAACTCCCATGACCAACAGAAAATACTGGAAGGGTTTGGTGGGCATTGACCTTGAATTTTGGAGTGGTAATTCACCTATATCCAGAGAACACTGTGGACTCAAAGAGCGATGGATCTGGATCAAACTTAGCACGAATACTCAATATACCCAAATGTAAACACTGGTGGAGTCTGGGGAAAACAGGCCTTCACATTTGGGGGTTGTAGTTGCTGGGATTTATAGTTCTCCTGCAATCAAAAAGTCCCTTGAACCCCACCAACGATAGAATTGGTCCAAACTTCCCACTCAAAACCACATGACCAACAGAAAATATTGGAGGGATTTGGGAGGAATTGACAGTGATTTAGAGGAGATGTAGTTCACCTACCTCTGGAGAGCACACTGAACCCAAATGACTATGGATCTGAACCAAATTTGGTACAAATTTAGCACCACGCTGCCATGTGCGGAGTACACATGCTCTCTCCTCCCCACTTGAAGTCTCAGGAACATCCCTCCCTTTGACTGAGAGGCCAACTGAGAGGCCGGCCAATCACAGCAGGAGGAGGGCTGTTGGTGGAAGGATTCATCTTCTGTTTCCAAAAAGGAAGAGAAATACAGGCAGAGATATCTTCAGTCCTCTCTGCCTAAGGGGTTCCTAAGA